>NW_026907250.1:0-55090 GCF_033978795.1 Nerophis ophidion | reverse complement strand
TGTGTTGTTTAGAAGTTATGTTTGAATACATTTTTATTGCTTTATTCGCATTATCTCAGGATTCTAAGTACATTACTGTCAAATTGAGTAAAACATTACTTTTTGTTTTTGCAAACGGTACCAAATGTTTTTTTTTTTTCAGGGAAACTCTCAAAGATGCATTTCTTCAGGCATTATTAGACATATTGCATGTGTATTTTTGGAGTTATGTTTCATAAACTGACATTTTGAGTTTGACCAATATGAGGCCAGTAAAACCTGATTTTTGTATTTTTGAACCTTTCCAAAATACCTGATTCAGGTCAAACTCACATAAATTCAGTATTACAGGCTCTTTTAGACAAATTTCATGTTTGGTTTTGGAGTTATGATTATAAACCTTTCATATTTAGGTTGACAGTCACACTGTTATATTGAATAAAAAAACTAACTTGTGTCTTTAGAAACCTTACAAAAGATCATTTTTCTAGTACTACTAACAAAAATACATATCTCTAGGCATTATTAGCCATTTTGGATATGTTGTTTAGAAGTTATGTTTGAATACATTTTTATTGCTTTTTTCGCATTATCTCAGGATTCTAAGAACATTATAGTCATATTGAGTAAAAAACTACTTTTTGCATTTGCAAGATTTAAAGAAGCATATGTTTCGAGTAAAACTCCCAAAGATGCATTATTTCAGGCATTATTAGCCATTTTGCATGTGTGGTGTAGGAGTTATGTTTAAATAACTGTAATATTGAGTCTTACAGTATACAGTCATATTGAGTAATACCTCAATATTGTATTTGCAAACCATAGAAAAACAACTGTATCTAGTAAAACTCACATGTATTCAATATCACAGGCATTTTTAGACACTTTGCACGTTTGGATTAGGAATTATGTTGGAATACATTTGTATTGCTTTATTCGCATTATCTCAGTATTCTAAGTACATTACTGTCAAATTGAGTAAAACATTACTTTTTGTTTTTGCAAACGGTACCAAATGTTTTTTTTCAGGGAAACTCTCAAAGATGCATTTCTTCAGGCATTATTAGACATATTGCATGTGTATTTTTGGAGTTATGTTTCATAAACTGACATTTTGAGTTTGACCAATATGAGGCCAGTAAAACCTGATTTTTGTATTTTTGAACCTTTCCAAAATACCTGATTCAGGTCAAACTCACATAAATTCAATATTACAGGCTTTTTTAGACAAAGTTCATGTTTGGTTTTGGAGTTATGATTATAAACCTTTCATATTTAGGTTGACAGTCACACTGTTATATTGAATAAAAAAACTAACTTTTGTCTTTAGAAACCTTACAAAAGATCATTTTTCTAGTACTACTAACAAAAATACATATCTCTAGGCATTATTAGCCATTTTGCATGTGTTGTTTAGAAGTTATGTTTGAATACATTTTTATTGCTTTTTTCGCATTATCTCAGGATTCTAAGAACATTATAGTCATATTGATTAAAAAACTACTTTTTGCATTTGCAAGATTTAAAAAAGCATATGTTTCGAGTAAAACTCCCAAAGATGCATTATTTCAGGCATTATTAGCCATTTTCCATGTGTGGTGTAGGAGTTATGTTTAAATAACTGTCATATTGAGTGTTACAGTATACAGTCATATTGAGTAATGCCTCATTTTTGTATTTGCAAACCATAGAAAAACAACTGTATCTAGTAAAGCTCACATGTATTCAATATCACAGGCATTTTTAGACACTTTGCACGTTTGGATTAGGAATTATGTTGGAATACATTTTTATTGCTTTATTCGCATTATCTCAGGATTCTAAGTACATTATTGTCAAATTGAGTAAAACATTACTTTTTGTTTTTGCAAACGGTACCAAATGTTTTTTTTTCAGGAAAACTCTCAAAGATGCATTTCTTCAGGCATTATTAGACATATTGCATGTGTATTTTTGGAGTTATGTTTCATAAACTGACATTTTGAGTTTGACCAATATGAGGTCAGTAAAACCTGATTTTTGTATTTTTGAACCTTTCCAAAATACCTGATTCAGGTCAAACTCACATGAATTCAATATTACAGGCTTTTTTAGACAAATTTCATGTTTGGTTTTGGAGTTATGATTATAAACCTTTCATATTTAGGTTGACAGTCACACTGTTATATTGAATAAAAAAACAAACTTGTGTCTTTAGAAACCTTACAAAAGATCATTTTTCTAGTACTACTAACAAAAATACATATCTCTAGGCATTATTAGCCATTTTGCATGTGTTGTTTAGAAGTTATGTTTGAATACATTTGTATTGCTTTTTTCGCATTATCTCAGGATTCTAAGAACATTATAGTCATATTGAGTAAAAAACTACTTTTTGCATTTGCAAGATTTAAAAAAGCATATGTTTCGAGTAAAACTCCCAAAGATGCATTATTTCAGTTATTATTAGCCATTTTCAATGTTTGGTGTAGGAGTTATGTTTAAATAACTGTCATATTGAGTGTTACAGTATACAGTCATATTGAGTAATACCTCAATTTTGTATTTGCAAACCATAGAAAAACAACTGTATCTAGTAAAACTCACATGTATTCAATATCACAGGCATTTTTAGACACTTTGCACGTTTGGATTAGGAATTATGTTGGAATACATTTGTATTGCTTTATTCGCATTATCTCAGTATTCTAAGTACATTACTGTCAAATTGAGTAAAACATTACTTTTTGTTTTTGCAAACGGTACCAAAAGTTTTTTTTTCAGGGAAACTCTCAAAGATGCATTTCTTCAGGCATTATTAGACATATTGCATGTGTATTTTTGGAGTTATGTTTCATAAACTGACATTTTGAGTTTGACCAATATGAGGCCAGTAAAACCTGATTTTTGTATTTTTGAACCTTTCCAAAATACCTGATTCAGGTCAAACTCACATAAATTCAATATTACAGGCTTTTTTAGACAAAGTTCATGTTTGGTTTTTGGAGTTATGATTATAAACCTTTCATATTTAGGTTGACAGTCACACTGTTATATTGAATAAAAAAACTAACTTGTGTCTTTAGAAACCTTACAAAAGATCATTTTTCTAGTACTACTAACAAAAATACATATCTCTAGGCATTATTAGCCATTTTGCATGTGTTGTTTAGAAGTTATGTTTGAATACATTTGTATTGCTTTTTTCGCATTATCTCAGGATTCTAAGAACATTATAGTCATATTGAGTAAAAAACTACTTTTTGCATTTGCAAGATTTAAAAAAGCATATGTTTCGAGTAAAACTCCCAAAGATGCATTATTTCAGTTATTATTAGCCATTTTCAATGTTTGGTGTAGGAGTTATGTTTAAATAACTGTCATATTGAGTGTTACAGTATACAGTCATATTGAGTAATACCTCAATTTTGTATTTGCAAACCATAGAAAAACAACTGTATCTAGTAAAACTCACATGTATTCAATATCACAGGCATTTTTAGACACTTTGCACGTTTGGATTAGGAATTATGTTGGAATACATTTGTATTGCTTTATTCGCATTATCTCAGTATTCTAAGTACATTACTGTCAAATTGAGTAAAACATTACTTTTTGTTTTTGCAAACGGTACCAAAAGTTTTTTTTTCAGGGAAACTCTCAAAGATGCATTTCTTCAGGCATTATTAGACATATTGCATGTGTATTTTTGGAGTTATGTTTCATAAACTGACATTTTGAGTTTGACCAATATGAGGCCAGTAAAACCTGATTTTTGTATTTTTGAACCTTTCCAAAATACCTGATTCAGGTCAAACTCACATAAATTCAATATTACAGGCTTTTTTAGACAAAGTTCATGTTTGGTTTTGGAGTTATGATTATAAACCTTTCATATTTAGGTTGACAGTCACACTGTTATATTGAATAAAAAAACTAACTTGTGTCTTTAGAAACCTTACAAAAGATCATTTTTCTAGTACTACTAACAAAAATACATATCTCTAGGCATTATTAGCCATTTTGCATGTGTTGTTTAGAAGTTATGTTTGAATACATTTTTATTGCTTTTTTCGCATTATCTCAGGATTCTAAGAACATTATAGTCATATTGAGTAAAAAACTACTTTTTGCATTTGCAAGATTTAAAAAAGCATATGTTTCGAGTAAAACTCCCAAAGATGCATTATTTCAGGCATTATTAGCCATTTTCCATGTGTGGTGTAGGAGTTATGTTTAAATAACTGTCATATTGAGTGTTACAGTATACAGTCATATTGAGTAATACCTCATTTTTGTATTTGCAAACCATAGAAAAACAACTGTATCTAGTAAAGCTCACATGTATTCAATATCACAGGCATTTTTAGACACTTTGCACGTTTGGATTAGGAATTATGTTGGAATACATTTTTATTGCTTTATTCGCATTATCTCAGGATTCTAAGTACATTATTGTCAAATTGAGTAAAACATTACTTTTTGTTTTTGCAAACGGTACCAAATGTTTTTTTTTCAGGAAAACTCTCAAAGATGCATTTCTTCAGGCATTATTAGACATATTGCATGTGTATTTTTGGAGTTATGTTTCATAAACTGACATTTTGAGTTTGACCAATATGAGGTCAGTAAAACCTGATTTTTGTATTTTTGAACCTTTCCAAAATACCTGATTCAGGTCAAACTCACATGAATTCGATATTACAGGCTTTTTTAGACAAATTTCATGTTTGGTTTTGGAGTTATGATTATAAACCTTTCATATTTAGGTTGACAGTCACACTGTTATATTGAATAAAAAAACAAACTTGTGTCTTTAGAAACCTTACAAAAGATCATTTTTCTAGTACTACTAACAAAAATACATATCTCTAGGCATTATTAGCCATTTTGCATTTGTTGTTTAGAAGTTATGTTTGAATACATTTGTATTGCTTTTTTCGCATTATCTCAGGATTCTAAGAACATTATAGTCATATTGAGTAAAAAACTACTTTTTGCATTTGCAAGATTTAAAAAAGCATATGTTTCGAGTAAAACTCCCAAAGATGCATTATTTCAGTTATTATTAGCCATTTTCAATGTTTGGTGTAGGAGTTATGTTTAAATAACTGTCATATTGAGTGTTACAGTATACAGTCATATTGAGTAATACCTCATTTTTGTATTTTGCAACCCATAGAAAAACAACTGTATCTAGTAAAACTCACATGTATTCAATATCACAGACATTTTCAGACACTTTGCACGTTTGGATTAGGAATTATGTTGGAATACATTTTTATTGCTTTATTCGCATTATCTCAGGATTCTAAGTACATTACTGTCAAATTGAGTAAAACATTACTTTTTGTTTTTGCATACGGTACCAAATGTTTTTTTTTTCAGGGAAACTCTCAAAGATGCATTTCTTCAGGCATTATTAGACATATTGCATGTGTATTTTTGGAGTTATGTTTCATAAACTGACATTTTGAGTTTGACCAATATGAGGCCAGTAAAACCTGATTTTTGTATTTTTGAACCTTTCCAAAATACCTGATTCAGGTCAAACTCACATAATTTCAATATTACAGGCTTTTTTAGACAAATGTCATGTTTGGTTTTGGAGTTATGATTATAAACCTTTCATATTTAGGTTGACAGTCACACTGTTATATTGAATAAAAAAACTAACTTGTGTCTTTAGAAACCTTACAAAAGATCATTTTTCTAGTACTACTAACAAAAATACATATCTCTAGGCATTATTAGCCATTTTGCATGTGTTGTTTAGAAGTTATGTTTGAATACATTTTTATTGCTTTTTTCGCATTATCTCAGGATTCTAAGAACATTATAGTCATATTGAGTAAAAAACTACTTTTTGCATTTGCAAGATTTAAAAAAGTATATTTTTCGAGTAAAAGTCCCAAAGATGCATTATTTCAGGCATTATTAGCCATTTTCCATGTGTGGTGTAGGAGTTATGTTTAAATAACTGTCATATTGAGTGTTACAGTATACAGTCATATTGAGTAATACCTCATTTTTGTATTTGCAAACCATAGAAAAACAACTGTATCTAGTAAAACTCACATGTATTCAATATCACATGCATTTTTAGACACTTTGCACGTTTGGGTTAGGAATTATGTTGGAATACTTTTTTATTGCTTTATTCGCATTATCTCAGGATTCTAAGTACATTACTGTCAAATTGAGTAAAACATTACTTTTTGTTTTTGCATACGGTACCAAATGTTTTTTTTTTCAGGGAAACTCTCAAAGATGCATTTCTTCAGGCATTATTAGACATATTGCATGTGTATTTTTGGAGTTATGTTTCATAAACTGACATTTTGAGTTTGACCAATATGAGGCCAGTAAAACCTGATTTTTGTATTTTTGAACCTTTCCAAAATACCTGATTCAGGTCAAACTCACATAAATTCAATATTACAGGCTTTTTTAGACAAAGTTCATGTTTGGTTTTGGAGTTATGATTATAAACCTTTCATATTTATGTTGACAGTCACACTGTTATATTGAATAAAAAAACTAACTTGTGTCTTTAGAAACCTTACAAAAGATCATTTTTCTAGTACTACTAAAAAAAATACATATCTCTAGGCATTATTAGCCATTTTGCATGTGTTGTTTAGAAGTTATGTTTGAATACATTTTTATTGCTTTTTTCGCATTATCTCAGGATTCTAAGAACATTATAGTCATATTGATTAAAAAAATACTTTTTGCATTTGCAAGATTTAAAAAAGCATATGTTTCCAGTAAAACTCCCAAAGATGCATTATTTCAGGCATTATTAGCCATTTTCCATGTGTGGTGTAGGAGTTATGTTTAAATAACTGTCATATTGAGTGTTACAGTATACAGTCATATTGAGTAATACCTCATTTTTGTATTTGCAAACCATAGAAAAACAACTGTATCTAGTAAAACTCACATGTATTCAATATCACAGGCATTTTTAGACACTTTGCACGTTTGGATTAGGAAATATGTTGGAATACATTTTTATTGCTTTATTCGCATTATCTCAGGATTCTAAGTACATTACTGTCAAATTGAGTAAAACATTACTTTTTGTTTTTGCAAACGGTACCAAATGTTTTTTTTTTCAGGAAAACTCTCAAAGATGCATTTCTTCAGGCATTATTAGACATATTGCATGTGTATTTTTGGAGTTATGTTTCATAAACTGACATTTTGAGTTTGACCAATATGAGGCCAGTAAAACCTGATTTTTGTATTTTTGAACCTTTCCAAAATACCTGATTCAGGTCAAACTCACATAAATTCAATATTACAGGCTTTTTTAGACAAATTTCATGTTTGGTTTTGGAGTTATGATTATAAACCTTTCATATTTAGGTTGACAGTCACACTGTTATATTGAATAAAAAATCTAACTTGTGTCTTTTGAAACCTTACAAAAGATCATTTTTCTAGTACTACTAACAAAAATACATATCTCTAGGCATTATTAGCCATTTTGCATGTGTTGTTTAGAAGTTATGTTTGAATACATTTTTATTGCTTTTTTCGCATTATCTCAGGATTCTAAGAACATTATAGTCATATTGAGTAAAAAACTACTTTTTGCATTTGCAAGATTTAAAAAAGCATATGTTTCGAGTAAAACTCCCAAAGATGCATTATTTCAGGCATTATTAGCCATTTTCCATGTGTGTTGTAGGAGTTATGTTTAAATAACTGTCATATTGAGTGTTACAGTATACAGTCATATTGAGTAATACCTCATTTTTGTATTTGCAAACCATAGAAAAACAACTGTATCTAGTAAAACTCACATGTATTCAATATCACAGGCATTTTTAGACACTTTGCACGTTTGGATTAGGAATTATGTTGGAATACATTTTTATTGCTTTATTCGCATTATCTCAAGATTCTAAGTACATTACTGTCAAATTGAGTAAAACATTACTTTTTGTTTTTGCAAACGGTACCAAATGTTTTTTTTTCAGGAAAACTCTCAAAGATGCATTTCTTCAGGCATTATTAGACATATTGCATGTGTATTTTTGGAGTTATGTTTCATAAACTGACATTTTGAGTTTGACCAATATGAGGCCAGTAAAACCTGATTTTTGTATTTTTGAACCTTTCCAAAATACCTGATTCAGGTCAAACTCACATAAATTCAGTATTACAGGCTTTTTTAGACAAATTTCATGTTTGGTTTTGGAGTTATGATTATAAACCTTTCATATTTAGGTTGACAGTCACACTATTATATTGAATAAAAAAACTAACTTGTGTCTTTAGAAACCTTACAAAAGATCATTTTTCTAGTACTACTAACAAAAATACATATCTCTAGGCATTATTAGCCATTTTGCATGTGTTGTTTAGAAGTTATGTTTGAATACATTTTTATTGCTTTATTCGCATTATCTCAGGATTCTAAGTACATTACTGTCAAATTGAGTAAAACATTACTTTTTGTTTTTGCAAACGGTACCAAATGTTTTTTTTTTTTCAGGGAAACTCTCAAAGATGCATTTCTTCAGGCATTATTAGACATATTGCATGTGTATTTTTGGAGTTATGTTTCATAAACTGACATTTTGAGTTTGACCAATATGAGGCCAGTAAAACCTGATTTTTGTATTTTTGAACCTTTCCAAAATACCTGATTCAGGTCAAACTCACATAAATTCAGTATTACAGGCTCTTTTAGACAAATTTCATGTTTGGTTTTGGAGTTATGATTATAAACCTTTCATATTTAGGTTGACAGTCACACTGTTATATTGAATAAAAAAACTAACTTGTGTCTTTAGAAACCTTACAAAAGATCATTTTTCTAGTACTACTAACAAAAATACATATCTCTAGGCATTATTAGCCATTTTGGATATGTTGTTTAGAAGTTATGTTTGAATACATTTTTATTGCTTTTTTCGCATTATCTCAGGATTCTAAGAACATTATAGTCATATTGAGTAAAAAACTACTTTTTGCATTTGCAAGATTTAAAGAAGCATATGTTTCGAGTAAAACTCCCAAAGATGCATTATTTCAGGCATTATTAGCCATTTTGCATGTGTGGTGTAGGAGTTATGTTTAAATAACTGTAATATTGAGTCTTACAGTATACAGTCATATTGAGTAATACCTCAATATTGTATTTGCAAACCATAGAAAAACAACTGTATCTAGTAAAACTCACATGTATTCAATATCACAGGCATTTTTAGACACTTTGCACGTTTGGATTAGGAATTATGTTGGAATACATTTGTATTGCTTTATTCGCATTATCTCAGTATTCTAAGTACATTACTGTCAAATTGAGTAAAACATTACTTTTTGTTTTTGCAAACGGTACCAAATGTTTTTTTTTCAGGGAAACTCTCAAAGATGCATTTCTTCAGGCATTATTAGACATATTGCATGTGTATTTTTGGAGTTATGTTTCATAAACTGACATTTTGAGTTTGACCAATATGAGGCCAGTAAAACCTGATTTTTGTATTTTTGAACCTTTCCAAAATACCTGATTCAGGTCAAACTCACATAAATTCAATATTACAGGCTTTTTTAGACAAAGTTCATGTTTGGTTTTGGAGTTATGATTATAAACCTTTCATATTTATGTTGACAGTCACACTGTTATATTGAATAAAAAAACTAACTTGTGTCTTTAGAAACCTTACAAAAGATCATTTTTCTAGTACTACTAAAAAAAATACATATCTCTAGGCATTATTAGCCATTTTGCATGTGTTGTTTAGAAGTTATGTTTGAATACATTTTTATTGCTTTTTTCGCATTATCTCAGGATTCTAAGAACATTATAGTCATATTGATTAAAAAAATACTTTTTGCATTTGCAAGATTTAAAAAAGCATATGTTTCCAGTAAAACTCCCAAAGATGCATTATTTCAGGCATTATTAGCCATTTTCCATGTGTGGTGTAGGAGTTATGTTTAAATAACTGTCATATTGAGTGTTACAGTATACAGTCATATTGAGTAATACCTCATTTTTGTATTTGCAAACCATAGAAAAACAACTGTATCTAGTAAAACTCACATGTATTCAATATCACAGGCATTTTTAGACACTTTGCACGTTTGGATTAGGAAATATGTTGGAATACATTTTTATTGCTTTATTCGCATTATCTCAGGATTCTAAGTACATTACTGTCAAATTGAGTAAAACATTACTTTTTGTTTTTGCAAACGGTACCAAATGTTTTTTTTTTCAGGAAAACTCTCAAAGATGCATTTCTTCAGGCATTATTAGACATATTGCATGTGTATTTTTGGAGTTATGTTTCATAAACTGACATTTTGAGTTTGACCAATATGAGGCCAGTAAAACCTGATTTTTGTATTTTTGAACCTTTCCAAAATACCTGATTCAGGTCAAACTCACATAATTTCAATATTACAGGCTTTTTTAGACAAATTTCATGTTTGGTTTTGGAGTTATGATTATAAACCTTTCATATTTAGGTTGACAGTCACACTGTTATATTGAATAAAAAATCTAACTTGTGTCTTTTGAAACCTTACAAAAGATCATTTTTCTAGTACTACTAACAAAAATACATATCTCTAGGCATTATTAGCCATTTTGCATGTGTTGTTTAGAAGTTATGTTTGAATACATTTTTATTGCTTTTTTCGCATTATCTCAGGATTCTAAGAACATTATAGTCATATTGAGTAAAAAACTACTTTTTGCATTTGCAAGATTTAAAAAAGCATATGTTTCGAGTAAAACTCCCAAAGATGCATTATTTCAGGCATTATTAGCCATTTTCCATGTGTGTTGTAGGAGTTATGTTTAAATAACTGTCATATTGAGTGTTACAGTATACAGTCATATTGAGTAATACCTCATTTTTGTATTTGCAAACCATAGAAAAACAACTGTATCTAGTAAAACTCACATGTATTCAATATCACAGGCATTTTTAGACACTTTGCACGTTTGGATTAGGAATTATGTTGGAATACATTTTTATTGCTTTATTCGCATTATCTCAAGATTCTAAGTACATTACTGTCAAATTGAGTAAAACATTACTTTTTGTTTTTGCAAACGGTACCAAATGTTTTTTTTTCAGGAAAACTCTCAAAGATGCATTTCTTCAGGCATTATTAGACATATTGCATGTGTATTTTTGGAGTTATGTTTCATAAACTGACATTTTGAGTTTGACCAATATGAGGCCAGTAAAACCTGATTTTTGTATTTTTGAACCTTTCCAAAATACCTGATTCAGGTCAAACTCACATAAATTCAGTATTACAGGCTTTTTTAGACAAATTTCATGTTTGGTTTTGGAGTTATGATTATAAACCTTTCATATTTAGGTTGACAGTCACACTATTATATTGAATAAAAAAACTAACTTGTGTCTTTAGAAACCTTACAAAAGATCATTTTTCTAGTACTACTAACAAAAATCCATATCTCTAGGCATTATTAGCCATTTTGCATGTGTTGTTTAGAAGTTATGTTTGAATACATTTTTATTGCTTTTTTCGCATTATCTCAGGATTCTAAGAACATTATAGTCATATTGAGTAAAAAACTACTTTTTGCATTTGCAAGATTTAAAGAAGCAAATGTTTCGAGTAAAACTCCCAAAGATGCATTATTTCAGGCATTATTAGCCATTTTCCATGTGTGGTGTAGGAGTTATGTTTAAATAACTGTCATATTGAGTGTTACAGTATACAGTCATATTGAGTAATACCTCAATTTTGTATTTGCAAACCATAGAAAAACAACTGTATCTAGTAAAACTCACATGTATTCAATATCACAGGCATTTTTAGACACTTTGCACGTTTGGATTAGGAATTATGTTGGAATACATTTGTATTGCTTTATTCGCATTATCTCAGTATTCTAAGTACATTACTGTCAAATTGAGTAAAACATTACTTTTTGTTTTTGCAAACGGTACCAAAAGTTTTTTTTTCAGGGAAACTCTCAAAGATGCATTTCTTCAGGCATTATTAGACATATTGCATGTGTATTTTTGGAGTTATGTTTCATAAACTGACATTTTGAGTTTGACCAATATGAGGCCAGTAAAACCTGATTTTTGTATTTTTGAACCTTTCCAAAATACCTGATTCAGGTCAAACTCACATAAATTCAATATTACAGGCTTTTTTAGACAAAGTTCATGTTTGGTTTTGGAGTTATGATTATAAACCTTTCATATTTAGGTTGACAGTCACACTGTTATATTGAATAAAAAAAACTAACTTTTGTCTTTAGAAACCTTACAAAAGATCATTTTTCTAGTACTACTAACAAAAATACATATCTCTAGGCATTATTAGCCATTTTGCATGTGTTGTTTAGAAGTTATGTTTGAATACATTTTTATTGCTTTTTTCGCATTATCTCAGGATTCTAAGAACATTATAGTCATATTGATTAAAAAACTACTTTTTGCATTTGCAAGATTTAAAAAAGCATATGTTTCGAGTAAAACTCCCAAAGATGCATTATTTCAGGCATTATTAGCCATTTTCCATGTGTGGTGTAGGAGTTATGTTTAAATAACTGTCATATTGAGTGTTACAGTATACAGTCATATTGAGTAATACCTCATTTTTGTATTTGCAAACCATAGAAAAACAACTGTATCTAGTAAAGCTCACATGTATTCAATATCACAGGCATTTTTAGACACTTTGCACGTTTGGATTAGGAATTATGTTGGAATACATTTTTATTGCTTTATTCGCAATATCTCAGGATTCTAAGTACATTATTGTCAAATTGAGTAAAACATTACTTTTTGTTTTTGCAAACGGTACCAAATGTTTTTTTTTTCAGGAAAACTCTCAAAGATGCATTTCTTCAGGCATTATTAGACATATTGCATGTGTATTTTTGGAGTTATGTTTCATAAACTGACATTTTGAGTTTGACCAATATGAGGCCAGTAAAACCTGATTTTTGTATTTTTGAACCTTTCCAAAATACCTGATTCAGGTCAAACTCACATGAATTCAATATTACAGGCTTTTTTAGACAAATTTCATGTTTGGTTTTGGAGTTATGATTATTAACCTTTCATATTTAGGTTGACAGTCACACTGTTATATTGAATAAAAAAACAAACTTGTGTCTTTAGAAACCTTACAAAAGATCATTTTTCTAGTACTACTAACAAAAATACATATCTCTAGGCATTATTAGCCATTTTGCATGTGTTGTTTAGAAGTTATGTTTGAATACATTTGTATTATTTTTTTCGCATTATCTCAGGATTCTAAGAACATTATAGTCATATTGAGTAAAAAACTACTTTTTGCATTTGCAAGATTTAAAAAAGCATATGTTTCGAGTAAAACTCCCAAAGATGCATTATTTCAGTTATTATTAGCCATTTTCAATGTTTGGTGTAGGAGTTATGTTTAAATAACTGTCATATTGAGTGTTACAGTATACAGTCATATTGAGTAATACCTCATTTTTGTATTTTGCAACCCATAGAAAAACAACTGTATCTAGTAAAACTCACATGTATTCAATATCACAGACATTTGTAGACACTTTGCACGTTTGGATTAGGAATTATGTTGGAATACATTTTTATTGCTTTATTCGCATTATCTCAGGATTCTAAGTACATTACTGTCAAATTGAGTAAAACATTACTTTTTGTTTTTGCAAACGGTACCAAATGTTTTTTTTTTTTCAGGGAAACTCTCAAAGATGCATTTCTTCAGGCATTATTAGACATATTGCATGTGTATTTTTGGAGTTATGTTTCATAAACTGACATTTTGAGTTTGACCAATATGAGGCCAGTAAAACCTGATTTTTGTATTTTTGAACCTTTCCAAAATACCTGATTCAGGTCAAACTCACATAAATTCAGTATTACAGGCTTTTTTAGACAAATTTCATGTTTGGTTTTGGAGTTATGATTATAAACCTTTCATATTTAGGTTGACAGTCACACTGTTATATTGAATAAAAAAACTAACTTGTGTCTTTAGAAACCTTACAAAAGATCATTTTTCTAGTACTACTAACAAAAATACATATCTCTAGGCATTATTAGCCATTTTGGATATGTTGTTTAGAAGTTATGTTTGAATACATTTTTATTGCTTTTTTCGCATTATCTCAGGATTCTAAGAACATTATAGTCATATTGAGTAAAAAACTACTTTTTGCATTTGCAAGATTTAAAGAAGCATATGTTTCGAGTAAAACTCCCAAAGATGCATTATTTCAGGCATTATTAGCCATTTTGCATGTGTGGTGTAGGAGTTATGTTTAAATAACTGTCATATTGAGTGTTACAGTATACAGTCATATTGAGTAATACCTCAATATTGTATTTGCAAACCATAGAAAAACAACTGTATCTAGTAAAACTCACATGTATTCAATATCACAGGCATTTTTAGACACTTTGCACGTTTGGATTAGGAATTATGTTGGAATACATTTGTATTGCTTTATTCGCATTATCTCAGTATTCTAAGTACATTACTGTCAAATTGAGTAAAACATTACTTTTTGTTTTTGCAAACGGTACCAAATGTTTTTTTTTCAGGGAAACTCTCAAAGATGCATTACTTCAGGCATTATTAGACATATTGCATGTGTATTTTTGGAGTTATGTTTCATAAACTGACATTTTGAGTTTGACCAATATGAGGCCAGTAAAACCTGATTTTTGTATTTTTGAACCTTTCCAAAATACCTGATTCAGGTCAAACTCACATAAATTCAATATTACAGGCTTTTTTAGACAAAGTTCATGTTTGGTTTTGGAGTTATGATTATAAACCTTTCATATTTAGGTTGACAGTCACACTGTTATATTGAATAAAAAAACTAACTTTTGTCTTTAGAAACCTTACAAAAGATCATTTTTCTAGTACTACTAACAAAAATACATATCTCTAGGCATTATTAGCCATTTTGCATGTGTTGTTTAGAAGTTATGTTTGAATACATTTTTATTGCTTTTTTCGCATTATCTCAGGATTCTAAGAACATTATAGTCATATTGATTAAAAAACTACTTTTTGCATTTGCAAGATTTAAAAAAGCATATGTTTCGAGTAAAACTCCCAAAGATGCATTATTTCAGGCATTATTAGCCATTTTCCATGTGTGGTGTAGGAGTTATGTTTAAATAACTGTCATATTGAGTGTTACAGTATACAGTCATATTGAGTAATGCCTCATTTTTGTATTTGCAAACCATAGAAAAACAACTGTATCTAGTAAAGCTCACATGTATTCAATATCACAGGCATTTTTAGACACTTTGCACGTTTGGATTAGGAATTATGTTGGAATACATTTTTATTGCTTTATTCGCATTATCTCAGGATTCTAAGTACATTATTGTCAAATTGAGTAAAACATTACTTTTTGTTTTTGCAAACGGTACCAAATGTTTTTTTTTCAGGAAAACTCTCAAAGATGCATTTCTTCAGGCATTATTAGACATATTGCATGTGTATTTTTGGAGTTATGTTTCATAAACTGACATTTTGAGTTTGACCAATATGAGGTCAGTAAAACCTGATTTTTGTATTTTTGAACCTTTCCAAAATACCTGATTCAGGTCAAACTCACATGAATTCAATATTACAGGCTTTTTTAGACAAATTTCATGTTTGGTTTTGGAGTTATGATTATAAACCTTTCATATTTAGGTTGACAGTCACACTGTTATATTGAATAAAAAAACAAACTTGTGTCTTTAGAAACCTTACAAAAGATCATTTTTCTAGTACTACTAACAAAAATACATATCTCTAGGCATTATTAGCCATTTTGCATGTGTTGTTTAGAAGTTATGTTTGAATACATTTGTATTGCTTTTTTCGCATTATCTCAGGATTCTAAGAACATTATAGTCATATTGAGTAAAAAACTACTTTTTGCATTTGCAAGATTTAAAAAAGCATATGTTTCGAGTAAAACTCCCAAAGATGCATTATTTCAGTTATTATTAGCCATTTTCAATGTTTGGTGTAGGAGTTATGTTTAAATAACTGTCATATTGAGTGTTACAGTATACAGTCATATTGAGTAATACCTCATTTTTGTATTTGCAAACCATAGAAAAACAACTGTATCTAGTAAAACTCACATGTATTCAATATCACAGGCATTTTTAGACACTTTGCATGTTTGGATTAGGAATTATGTTGGAATACATTTTTATTGCTTTATTCGCATTATCTCAAGATTCTAAGTACATTACTGTCAAATTGAGTAAAACATTACTTTTTGTTTTTGCAAACGGTACCAAATGTTTTTTTTTCAGGAAAACTCTCAAAGATGCATTTCTTCAGGCATTATTAAACATATTGCATGTGTATTTTTGGAGTTATGTTTCATAAACTGACATTTTGAGTTTGACCAATATGAGGCCAGTAAAACCTGATTTTTGTATTTTTGAACCTTTCCAAAATACCTGATTCAGGTCAAACTCACATAAATTCAGTATTACAGGCTTTTTTAGACAAATTTCATGTTTGGTTTTGGAGTTATGATTATAAACCTTTCATATTTAGGTTGACAGTCACACTATTATATTGAATAAAAAAACTAACTTGTGTCTTTAGAAACCTTACAAAAGATCATTTTTCTAGTACTACTAACAAAAATACATATCTCTAGGCATTATTAGCCATTTTGCATGTGTTGTTTAGAAGTTATGTTTGAATACATTTTTATTGCTTTTTTCGCATTATCTCAGGATTCTAAGAACATTATAGTCATATTGAGTAAAAAACTACTTTTTGCATTTGCAAGATTTAAAGAAGCATATGTTTCGAGTAAAACTCCCAAAGATGCATTATTTCAGGCATTATTAGCCATTTTCCATGTGTGGTGTAGGAGTTATGTTTAAATAACTGTCATATTGAGTGTTACAGTATACAGTCATATTGAGTAATACCTCAATTTTGTATTTGCAAACCATAGAAAAACAACTGTATCTAGTAAAACTCACATGTATTCAATATCACAGGCATTTTTAGACACTTTGCACGTTTGGATTAGGAATTATGTTGGAATACATTTGTATTGCTTTATTCGCATTATCTCAGTATTCTAAGTACATTACTGTCAAATTGAGTAAAACATTACTTTTTGTTTTTGCAAACGGTACCAAAAGTTTTTTTTTCAGGGAAACTCTCAAAGATGCATTTCTTCAGGCATTATTAGACATATTGCATGTGTATTTTTGGAGTTATGTTTCATAAACTGACATTTTGAGTTTGACCAATATGAGGCCAGTAAAACCTGATTTTTGTATTTTTGAACCTTTCCAAAATACCTGATTCAGGTCAAACTCACATAAATTCAATATTACAGGCTTTTTTAGACAAAGTTCATGTTTGGTTTTGGAGTTATGATTATAAACCTTTCATATTTAGGTTGACAGTCACACTGTTATATTGAATAAAAAAAACTAACTTTTGTCTTAGAAACCTTACAAAAGATCATTTTTTCTAGTACTACTAACAAAAATACATATCTCTAGCATTATTAGCCCATTTTGCATGTGTTGTTTAGAAGTTATGTTTGAATACATTTTTATTGCTTTTTTCGCATTATCTCAGGATTCTAAGAATCATTATAGTCATATTGATTAAAAAAACTACTTTTTGCATTTTGCAAGATTTAAAAAAGCATATGTTTCGAGTAAAACTCCCCAAAGATGCATTATTTCAGGCATTATTAGCCATTTTCCATGTGTGGTGTAGGAGTTATGTTTAAATAACTGTCATATTGAGTGTTACAGTATACAGTCATATTGAGTAATACCTCATTTTTGTATTTGCAAACCATAGAAAAACAACTGTATCTAGTAAAGCTCACATGTATTCAATATCACAGGCATTTTTAGACACTTTGCACGTTTGGATTAGGAATTATGTTGGAATACATTTTTATTGCTTTATTCGCATTATCTCAGGATTCTAAGTACATTATTGTCAAATTGAGTAAAACATTACTTTTTGTTTTTGCAAACGGTACCAAATGTTTTTTTTTTCAGGAAAACTCTCAAAGATGCATTTCTTCAGGCATTATTAGACATATTGCATGTGTATTTTTGGAGTTATGTTTCATTAACTGACATTTTGAGTTTGACCAATATGAGGCCAGTAAAACCTGATTTTTGTATTTTTGAACCTTTCCAAAATACCTGATTCAGGTCAAACTCACATGAATTCAATATTACAGGCTTTTTTAGACAAATTTCATGTTTGGTTTTGGAGTTATGATTATAAACCTTTCATATTTAGGTTGACAGTCACACTGTTATATTGAATAAAAAAACAAACTTGTGTCTTTAGAAACCTTACAAAAGATCATTTTTCTAGTACTACTAACAAAAATACATATCTCTAGGCATTATTAGCCATTTTGCATGTGTTGTTTAGAAGTTATGTTTGAATACATTTGTATTATTTTTTTCGCATTATCTCAGGATTCTAAGAACATTATAGTCATATTGAGTAAAAAACTACTTTTTGCATTTGCAAGATTTAAAAAAGCATATGTTTCGAGTAAAACTCCCAAAGATGCATTATTTCAGTTATTATTAGCCATTTTCAATGTTTGGTGTAGGAGTTATGTTTAAATAACTGTCATATTGAGTGTTACAGTATACAGTCATATTGAGTAATACCTCATTTTTGTATTTTGCAACCCATAGAAAAACAACTGTATCTAGTAAAACTCACATGTATTCAATATCACAGACATTTGTAGACACTTTGCACGTTTGGATTAGGAATTATGTTGGAATACATTTTTATTGCTTTATTCGCATTATCTCAGGATTCTAAGTACATTACTGTCAAATTGAGTAAAACATTACTTTTTGTTTTTGCAAACGGTACCAAATGTTTTTTTTTTTTCAGGGAAACTCTCAAAGATGCATTTCTTCAGGCATTATTAGACATATTGCATGTGTATTTTTGGAGTTATGTTTCATAAACTGACATTTTGAGTTTGACCAATATGAGGCCAGTAAAACCTGATTTTTGTATTTTTGAACCTTTCCAAAATACCTGATTCAGGTCAAACTCACATAAATTCAGTATTACAGGCTTTTTTAGACAAATTTCATGTTTGGTTTTGGAGTTATGATTATAAACCTTTCATATTTAGGTTGACAGTCACACTGTTATATTGAATAAAAAAACTAACTTGTGTCTTTAGAAACCTTACAAAAGATCATTTTTCTAGTACTACTAACAAAAATACATATCTCTAGGCATTATTAGCCATTTTGGATATGTTGTTTAGAAGTTATGTTTGAATACATTTTTATTGCTTTTTTCGCATTATCTCAGGATTCTAAGAACATTATAGTCATATTGAGTAAAAAACTACTTTTTGCATTTGCAAGATTTAAAGAAGCATATGTTTCGAGTAAAACTCCCAAAGATGCATTATTTCAGGCATTATTAGCCATTTTGCATGTGTGGTGTAGGAGTTATGTTTAAATAACTGTAATATTGAGTGTTACAGTATACAGTCATATTGAGTAATACCTCAATATTGTATTTGCAAACCATAGAAAAACAACTGTATCTAGTAAAACTCACATGTATTCAATATCACAGGCATTTTTAGACACTTTGCACGTTTGGATTAGGAATTATGTTGGAATACATTTGTATTGCTTTATTCGCATTATCTCAGTATTCTAAGTACATTACTGTCAAATTGAGTAAAACATTACTTTTTGTTTTTGCAAACGGTACCAAATGTTTTTTTTTCAGGGAAACTCTCAAAGATGCATTTCTTCAGGCATTATTAGACATATTGCATGTGTATTTTTGGAGTTATGTTTCATAAACTGACATTTTGAGTTTGACCAATATGAGGCCAGTAAAACCTGATTTTTGTATTTTTGAACCTTTCCAAAATACCTGATTCAGGTCAAACTCACATAAATTCAATATTACAGGCTTTTTTAGACAAAGTTCATGTTTGGTTTTGGAGTTATGATTATAAACCTTTCATATTTAGGTTGACAGTCACACTGTTATATTGAATAAAAAAACTAACTTTTGTCTTTAGAAACCTTACAAAAGATCATTTTTCTAGTACTACTAACAAAAATACATATCTCTAGGCATTATTAGCCATTTTGCATGTGTTGTTTAGAAGTTATGTTTGAATACATTTTTATTGCTTTTTTCGCATTATCTCAGGATTCTAAGAACATTATAGTCATATTGATTAAAAAACTACTTTTTGCATTTGCAAGATTTAAAAAAGCATATGTTTCGAGTAAAACTCCCAAAGATGCATTATTTCAGGCATTATTAGCCATTTTCCATGTGTGGTGTAGGAGTTATGTTTAAATAACTGTCATATTGAGTGTTACAGTATACAGTCATATTGAGTAATGCCTCATTTTTGTATTTGCAAACCATAGAAAAACAACTGTATCTAGTAAAGCTCACATGTATTCAATATCACAGGCATTTTTAGACACTTTGCACGTTTGGATTAGGAATTATGTTGGAATACATTTTTATTGCTTTATTCGCATTATCTCAGGATTCTAAGTACATTATTGTCAAATTGAGTAAAACATTACTTTTTGTTTTTGCAAACGGTACCAAATGTTTTTTTTTCAGGAAAACTCTCAAAGATGCATTTCTTCAGGCATTATTAGACATATTGCATGTGTATTTTTGGAGTTATGTTTCATAAACTGACATTTTGAGTTTGACCAATATGAGGTCAGTAAAACCTGATTTTTGTATTTTTGAACCTTTCCAAAATACCTGATTCAGGTCAAACTCACATGAATTCAATATTACAGGCTTTTTTAGACAAATTTCATGTTTGGTTTTGGAGTTATGATTATAAACCTTTCATATTTAGGTTGACAGTCACACTGTTATATTGAATAAAAAAACAAACTTGTGTCTTTAGAAACCTTACAAAAGATCATTTTTCTAGTACTACTAACAAAAATACATATCTCTAGGCATTATTAGCCATTTTGCATGTGTTGTTTAGAAGTTATGTTTGAATACATTTGTATTGCTTTTTTCGCATTATCTCAGGATTCTAAGAACATTATAGTCATATTGAGTAAAAAACTACTTTTTGCATTTGCAAGATTTAAAAAAGCATATGTTTCGAGTAAAACTCCCAAAGATGCATTATTTCAGTTATTATTAGCCATTTTCAATGTTTGGTGTAGGAGTTATGTTTAAATAACTGTCATATTGAGTGTTACAGTATACAGTCATATTGAGTAATACCTCATTTTTGTATTTGCAAACCATAGAAAAACAACTGTATCTAGTAAAACTCACATGTATTCAATATCACAGGCATTTTTAGACACTTTGCATGTTTGGATTAGGAATTATGTTGGAATACATTTTTATTGCTTTATTCGCATTATCTCAAGATTCTAAGTACATTACTGTCAAATTGAGTAAAACATTACTTTTTGTTTTTGCAAACGGTACCAAATGTTTTTTTTTCAGGAAAACTCTCAAAGATGCATTTCTTCAGGCATTATTAAACATATTGCATGTGTATTTTTGGAGTTATGTTTCATAAACTGACATTTTGAGTTTGACCAATATGAGGCCAGTAAAACCTGATTTTTGTATTTTTGAACCTTTCCAAAATACCTGATTCAGGTCAAACTCACATAAATTCAGTATTACAGGCTTTTTTAGACAAATTTCATGTTTGGTTTTGGAGTTATGATTATAAACCTTTCATATTTAGGTTGACAGTCACACTATTATATTGAATAAAAAAACTAACTTGTGTCTTTAGAAACCTTACAAAAGATCATTTTTCTAGTACTACTAACAAAAATACATATCTCTAGGCATTATTAGCCATTTTGCATGTGTTGTTTAGAAGTTATGTTTGAATACATTTTTATTGCTTTTTTCGCATTATCTCAGGATTCTAAGAACATTATAGTCATATTGAGTAAAAAACTACTTTTTGCATTTGCAAGATTTAAAGAAGCATATGTTTCGAGTAAAACTCCCAAAGATGCATTATTTCAGGCATTATTAGCCATTTTCCATGTGTGGTGTAGGAGTTATGTTTAAATAACTGTCATATTGAGTGTTACAGTATACAGTCATATTGAGTAATACCTCAATTTTGTATTTGCAAACCATAGAAAAACAACTGTATCTAGTAAAACTCACATGTATTCAATATCACAGGCATTTTTAGACACTTTGCACGTTTGGATTAGGAATTATGTTGGAATACATTTGTATTGCTTTATTCGCATTATCTCAGGATTCTAAGTACATTATTGTCAAATTGAGTAAAACATTACTTTTTGTTTTTGCAAACGGTACCAAATGTTTTTTTTTCAGGAAAACTCTCAAAGATGCATTTCTTCAGGCATTATTAGACATATTGCATGTGTATTTTTGGAGTTATGTTTCATAAACTGATATTTTGAGTTTGACCAATATGAGGTCAGTAAAACCTGATTTTTGTATTTTTGAACCTTTCCAAAATACCTGATTCAGGTCAAACTCACATGAATTCAATATTACAGGCTTTTTTAGACAAATTTCATGTTTGGTTTTGGAGTTATGATTATAAACCTTTCATATTTAGGTGGACAGTCACACTGTTATATTGAATAAAAAAAACAAACTTGTGTCTTTAGAAACCTTACAAAAGATCATTTTTCTAGTACTACTAACAAAAATACATATCTCTAGGCATTATTAGCCATTTTGCATGTGTTGTTTAGAAGTTATGTTTGAATACATTTGTATTGCTTTTTTCGCATTATCTCAGGATTCTAAGAACATTATAGTCATATTGAGTAAAAAACTACTTTTTGCATTTGCAAGATTTAAAAAAGCATATGTTTCGAGTAAAACTCCCAAAGATGCATTATTTCAGTTATTATTAGCCATTTTCAATGTTTGGTGTAGGAGTTATGTTTAAATAACTGTCATATTGAGTGTTACAGTATACAGTCATATTGAGTAATACCTCATTTTTGTATTTTGCAACCCATAGAAAAACAACTGTATCTAGTAAAACTCACATGTATTCAATATCACAGACATTTTTAGACACTTTGCACGTTTGGATTAGGAATTATGTTGGAATACATTTTTATTGCTTTTTTCGCATTATCTCAGGATTCTAAGAACATTATAGTCATATTGATTAAAAAACTACTTTTTGCATTTGCAAGATTCAAAAAAGCATATGTTTCGAGTAAAACTCCCAAAGATGCATTATTTCAGGCATTATTAGCCATTTTCCATGTGTTGTGTAGGAGTTATGTTTAAATAACTGTCATATTGAGTGTTACAGTATACAGTCATATTGAGTAATACCTCATTTTTGTATTTGCAAACCATAGAAAAACAACTGTATCTAGTAAAACTCACATGTATTCAATATCACAGGCATTTTTAGACACTTTGCACGTTTGGATTAGGAATTATGTTGGAATACATTTTTATTGCTTTATTCGCATTATCTCAGGATTCTAAGTACATTACTGTCAAATTGAGTAAAACATTACTTTTTGTTTTTGCAAACGGTACCAAATGTTTTTTTTTTCAGGAAAACTCTCAAAGATGCATTTCTTCAGGCATTATTAGACATATTGCATGTGTATTTTTGGAGTTATGTTTCATAAACTGACATTTTGAGTTTGACCAATATGAGGCCAGTAAAATCTGATTTTTGTATTTTTGAACCTTTCCAAAATACCTGATTCAGGTCAAACTCACATAATTTCAATATTACAGGCTTTTTTAGACAAATTTCATGTTTGGTTTTGGAGTTATGATTATAAACCTTTCATATTTAGGTTGACAGTCACACTGTTATATTGAATAAAAAAACTAACTTGTGTCTTTAGAAACCTTACAAAAGATCATTTTTCTAGTACTACTAACAAAAATACATATCTCTAGGCATTATTAGCCATTTTGCATGTGTTGTTTAGAAGTTATGTTTGAATAAATTTTTATTGCTTTTTTCGCATTATCTCAGGATTCTAAGAACATTATAGTCATATTGAGTAAAAAACTACTTTTTGCATTTGCAAGATTTAAAAAAGCATATTTTTCCAGTAAAACTCCCAAAGATGCATTATTTCAGGCATTATTAGCCATTTTTCCATGTGTGGTGTAGGAGTTATGTTTAAATAACTCTCATATTGAGTGTTACAGTATACAGTCATATTGAGTAATACCTCATTTTTGTATTTGCAAACCATAGAAAAACAACTGTATCTAGTAAAACTCACATGTATTCAATATCACATGCATTTTTAGACACTTTGCACGTTTGGATTAGGAATTATGTTGGAATACATTTTTAATGCTTTATTCGCATTATCTCAGGATTCTAAGTACATTACTGTCAAATTGAGTAAAACATTACTTTTTGTTTTTGCAAACGGTAACAAATGTTTTTTTTTTCAGGGAAACTCTCAAAGATGCATTTCTTCAGGCATTATTAGACATATTGCATGTGTATTTTTGGAGTTATGTTTCATAAACTGACATTTTGAGTTTGACCAATATGAGGCCAGTAAAACCTGATTTTTGTATTTTTGAACCTTTCCAAAATACCTGATTCAGGTCAAACTCACATAAATTCAATATTACAGGCTTTTTTAGACAAAGTTCATGTTTGGTTTTGGAGTTATGATTATAAACCTTTCATATTTAGGTTGACAGTCACACTGTTATATTGAATAAAAAAACTAACTTGTGTCTTTAGAAACCTTACAAAAGATAATTTTTCTAGTACTACTAAAAAAAATACATATCTCTAGGCATTATTAGCCATTTTGCATGTGTTGTTTAGAAGTTATGTTTGAATACATTTTTATTGCTTTTTTCGCATTATCTCAGGATTCTAAGAACATTATAGTCATATTGATTAAAAAACTACTTTTTGCATTTGCAAGATTTAAAAAAGCATATGTTTCGAGTAAAACTCCCAAAGATGCATTATTTCAGGCATTATTAGCCATTTTCCATGTGTGGTGTAGGAGTTATGTTTAAATAACTGTCATATTGAGTGTTACAGTATACAGTCATATTGAGTAATACCTCATTTTTGTATTTGCAAACCATAAAAAACAACTGTATCTAGTAAAACTCACATGTATTCAATATCACAGGCATTTTTAGACACTTTGCACGTTTGGATTAGGAATTATGTTGGAATACATTTTTATTGCTTTATTCGCATTATCTCAGGATTCTAAGTACATTACTGTCAAATTGAGTAAAACATTACTTTTCGTTTTGGCAAACGGTACCAAATGTTTTTTTTTTCAGGAAAACTCTCAAAGATGCATTTCTTCAGGCATTATTAGACATATTGCATGTGTATTTTTGGAGTTATGTTTCATAAACTGACATTTTGAGTTTGACCAATATGAGGCCAGTAAAACCTGATTTTTGTATTTTTGAACCTTTCCAAAATACCTGATTCAGGTCAAACTCACATAATTTCAATATTACAGGCTTTTTTAGACAAATTTCATGTTTGGTTTTGGAGTTATGATTATAAACCTTTCATATTTAGGTTGACAGTCACACTGTTATATTGAATAAAAAATCTAACTTGTGTCTTTTGAAACCTTACAAAAGATCATTTTTCTAGTACTACTAACAAAAATACATATCTCTAGGCATTATTAGCCATTTTAAATGTGTTGTTTAGAAGTTATGTTTGAATACATTTTTATTGCTTTTTTCGCATTATCTCAGGATTCTAAGAACATTATAGTCATATTGAGTAAAAAACTACTTTTTGCATTTGCAAGATTTAAAGAAGCATATGTTTCGAGTAAAACTCCCAAAGATGCATTATTTCAGGCATTATTAGCCATTTTCCATGTGTGGTGTAGGAGTTATGTTTAAATAACTGTCATATTGAGTGTTACAGTATACAGTCATATTGAGTAATACCTCAATTTTGTATTTGCAAACCATAGAAAAACAACTGTATCTAGTAAAACTCACATGTATTCAATATCACAGGCATTTTTAGACACTTTGCACGTTTGGATTAGGAATTATGTTGGAATACATTTGTATTGCTTTATTCGCATTATCTCAGTATTCTAAGTACATTACTGTCAAATTGAGTAAAACATTACTTTTTGTTTTTGCAAACGGTACCAAAAGTTTTTTTTTTCAGGGAAACTCTCAAAGATGCATTTCTTCAGGCATTATTAGACATATTGCATGTGTATTTTTGGAGTTATGTTTCATAAACTGACATTTTGAGTTTGACCAATATGAGGCCAGTAAAACCTGATTTTTGTATTTTTGAACCTTTCCAAAATACCTGATTCAGGTCAAACTCACATAAATTCAATATTACAGGCTTTTTTAGACAAAGTTCATGTTTGGTTTTGGAGTTATGATTATAAACCTTTCATATTTAGGTTGACAGTCACACTGTTATATTGAATAAAAAAAACTAACTTTTGTCTTTAGAAACCTTACAAAAGATCATTTTTCTAGTACTACTAACAAAAATACATATCTCTAGGCATTATTAGCCATTTTGCATGTGTTGTTTAGAAGTTATGTTTGAATACATTTTTATTGCTTTTTTCGCGTTATCTCAGGCTTCTAAGAACATTATAGTCATATTGATTAAAAAACTACTTTTTGCATTTGCAAGATTTAAAAAAGCATATGTTTCGAGTAAAACTCCCAAAGATGCATTATTTCAGGCATTATTAGCCATTTTCCATGTGTGGTGTAGGAGTTATGTTTAAATAACTGTCATATTGAGTGTTACAGTATACAGTCATATTGAGTAATACCTCATTTTTGTATTTGCAAACCATAGAAAAACAACTGTATCTAGTAAAGCTCACATGTATTCAATATCACAGGCATTTTTAGACACTTTGCACGTTTGGATTAGGAATTATGTTGGAATACATTTTTATTGCTTTATTCGCATTATCTCAGGATTCTAAGTACATTATTGTCAAATTGAGTAAAACATTACTTTTTGTTTTTGCAAACGGTACCAAATGTTTTTTTTTCAGGAAAACTCTCAAAGATGCATTTCTTCAGGCATTATTAGACATATTGCATGTGTATTTTTGGAGTTATGTTTCATAAACTGACATTTTGAGTTTGACCAATATGAGGTCAGTAAAACCTGATTTTTGTATTTTTGAACCTTTCCAAAATACCTGATTCAGGTCAAACTCACATGAATTCAATATTACAGGCTTTTTTAGACAAATTTCATGTTTGGTTTTGGAGTTATGATTATAAACCTTTCATATTTAGGTGGACAGTCACACTGTTATATTGAATAAAAAAACAAACTTGTGTCTTTAGAAACCTTACAAAAGATCATTTTTCTAGTACTACTAACAAAAATACATATCTCTAGGCATTATTAGCCATTTTGCATGTGTTGTTTAGAAGTTATGTTTGAATACATTTGTATTGCTTTTTTCGCATTATCTCAGGATTCTAAGAACATTATAGTCATATTGAGTAAAAAACTACTTTTTGCATTTGCAAGATTTAAAAAAGCATATGTTTCGAGTAAAACTCCCAAAGATGCATTATTTCAGTTATTATTAGCCATTTTCAATGTTTGGTGTAGGAGTTATGTTTAAATAACTGTCATATTGAGTGTTACAGTATACAGTCATATTGAGTAATACCTCATTTTTGTATTTTGCAACCCATAGAAAAACAACTGTATCTAGTAAAACTCACATGTATTCAATATCACAGACATTTTTAGACACTTTGCACGTTTGGATTAGGAATTATGTTGGAATACATTTTTATTGCTTTTTTCGCATTATCTCAGGATTCTAAGAACATTATAGTCATATTGATTAAAAAACTACTTTTTGCATTTGCAAGATTCAAAAAAGCATATGTTTCGAGTAAAACTCCCAAAGATGCATTATTTCAGGCATTATTAGCCATTTTCCATGTGTTGTGTAGGAGTTATGTTTAAATAACTGTCATATTGAGTGTTACAGTATACAGTCATATTGAGTAATACCTCATTTTTGTATTTGCAAACCATAGAAAAACAACTGTATCTAGTAAAACTCACATGTATTCAATATCACAGGCATTTTTAGACACTTTGCACGTTTGGATTAGGAATTATGTTGGAATACATTTTTATTGCTTTATTCGCATTATCTCAGGATTCTAAGTACATTACTGTCAAATTGAGTAAAACATTACTTTTTGTTTTTGCAAACGGTACCAAATGTTTTTTTTTTTCAGGAAAACTCTCAAAGATGCATTTCTTCAGGCATTATTAGACATATTGCATGTGTATTTTTGGAGTTATGTTTCATAAACTGACATTTTGAGTTTGACCAATATGAGGCCAGTAAAATCTGATTTTTGTATTTTTGAACCTTTCCAAAATACCTGATTCAGGTCAAACTCACATAATTTCAATATTACAGGCTTTTTTAGACAAAGTTCATGTTTGGTTTTGGAGTTATGATTATAAACCTTTCATATTTAGGTTGACAGTCACACTGTTATATTGAATAAAAAAACTAACTTGTGTCTTTAGAAACCTTACAAAAGATCATTTTTCTAGTACTACTAACAAAAATACATATCTCTAGGCATTATTAGCCATTTTGCATGTGTTGTTTAGAAGTTATGTTTGAATAAATTTTTATTGCTTTTTTCGCATTATCTCAGGATTCTAAGAACATTATAGTCATATTGAGTAAAAAACTACTTTTTGCATTTGCAAGATTTAAAAAAGCATATTTTTCCAGTAAAACTCCCAAAGATGCATTATTTCAGGCATTATTAGCCATTTTCCATGTGTGGTGTAGGAGTTATGTTTAAATAACTCTCATATTGAGTGTTACAGTATACAGTCATATTGAGTAATACCTCATTTTTGTATTTGCAAACCATAGAAAAACAACTGTATCTAGTAAAACTCACATGTATTCAATATCACATGCATTTTTAGACACTTTGCACGTTTGGATTAGGAATTATGTTGGAATACATTTTTAATGCTTTATTCGCATTATCTCAGGATTCTAAGTACATTACTGTCAAATTGAGTAAAACATTACTTTTTGTTTTTGCAAACGGTAACAAATGTTTTTTTTTTCAGGGAAACTCTCAAAGATGCATTTCTTCAGGCATTATTAGACATATTGCATGTGTATTTTTGGAGTTATGTTTCATAAACTGACATTTTGAGTTTGACCAATATGAGGCCAGTAAAACCTGATTTTTGTATTTTTGAACCTTTCCAAAATACCTGATTCAGGTCAAACTCACATAAATTCAATATTACAGGCTTTTTTAGACAAAGTTCATGTTTGGTTTTGGAGTTATGATTATAAACCTTTCATATTTAGGTTGACAGTCACACTGTTATATTGAATAAAAAAACTAACTTGTGTCTTTAGAAACCTTACAAAAGATAATTTTTCTAGTACTACTAAAAAAAATACATATCTCTAGGCATTATTAGCCATTTTGCATGTGTTGTTTAGAAGTTATGTTTGAATACATTTTTATTGCTTTTTTCGCATTATCTCAGGATTCTAAGAACATTATAGTCATATTGATTAAAAAACTACTTTTTGCATTTGCAAGATTTAAAAAAGCATATGTTTCGAGTAAAACTCCCAAAGATGCATTATTTCAGGCATTATTAGCCATTTTCCATGTGTGGTGTAGGAGTTATGTTTAAATAACTGTCATATTGAGTGTTACAGTATACAGTCATATTGAGTAATACCTCATTTTTGTATTTGCAAACCATAAAAAACAACTGTATCTAGTAAAACTCACATGTATTCAATATCACAGGCATTTTTAGACACTTTGCACGTTTGGATTAGGAATTATGTTGGAATACATTTTTATTGCTTTATTCGCATTATCTCAGGATTCTAAGTACATTACTGTCAAATTGAGTAAAACATTACTTTTCGTTTTGGCAAACGGTACCAAATGTTTTTTTTTTCAGGAAAACTCTCAAAGATGCATTTCTTCAGGCATTATTAGACATATTGCATGTGTATTTTTGGAGTTATGTTTCATAAACTGACATTTTGAGTTTGACCAATATGAGGCCAGTAAAACCTGATTTTTGTATTTTTGAACCTTTCCAAAATACCTGATTCAGGTCAAACTCACATAATTTCAATATTACAGGCTTTTTTAGACAAATTTCATGTTTGGTTTTGGAGTTATGATTATAAACCTTTCATATTTAGGTTGACAGTCACACTGTTATATTGAATAAAAAATCTAACTTGTGTCTTTTGAAACCTTACAAAAGATCATTTTTCTAGTACTACTAACAAAAATACATATCTCTAGGCATTATTAGCCATTTTAAATGTGTTGTTTAGAAGTTATGTTTGAATACATTTTTATTGCTTTTTTCGCATTATCTCAGGATTCTAAGAACATTATAGTCATATTGAGTAAAAAACTACTTTTTGCATTTGCAAGATTTAAAAAAGCATATGTTTCCAGTAAAACTCCCAAAGATGCATTATTTCAGGCATTATTAGCCATTTTCCATGTGTGGTGTAGGAGTTATGTTTAAATAACTGTCATATTGAGGGTTACAGTATACAGTCATATTGAGTAATACCTCATTTTTGTATTTGCAAACCATAGAAAAACAACTGTATCTAGTAAAACTCACATGTATTCAATATCACAGGCATTTTTAGACTCTTTGCACGTTTGGATTAGGAATTATGTTGGAATACATTTTTATTGCTTTATTCGCATTATCTCAGGATTCTAAGTACATTACTGTCAAATTGAGTAAAACATTACTTTTTGTTTTTGCAAACGGTACCAAATGTTTTTTTTTTCACGAAAACTCTCAAAGATGCATTTCTTCAGGCATTATTAGACATATTGCATGTGTATTTTTGGAGTTATGTTTCATAAACTGACATTTTGAGTTTGACCAATATGAGGTCAGTAAAACCTGATTTTTGTATATTTGAACCTTTCCAAAATACCTGATTCAGGTCAAACTCACATGAATTCAATATTACAGGCTTTTTTAGACAAATTTCATGTTTGGTTTTGGAGTTATGATTATAAACCTTTCATATTTAGGTTGACAGTCACACTGTTATATTGAATAAAAAAACAAACTTGTGTCTTTAGAAACCTTACAAAAGATAATTTTTCTAGTACTACTAACAAAAATACATATCTCTAGGCATTATTAGCCATTTTGCATGTGTTGTTTAGAAGTTATGTTTGAATACATTTTTATTGCTTTTTTCGCATTATCTCAGGATTCTAAGAACATTATAGTCATATTGAGTAAAAAACTACTTTTTGCATTTGCAAGATTTAAAAAAGAATATGTTTCAAGTAAAACTCCCAAAGATGCATTATTTCAGGCATTATTAGCCATTTTCAATGTTTGGTGTAGGAGTTATGTTTAAATAACTGTCATATTGAGTGTTACAGTATACAGTCATATTGAGTAATACCTCATTTTTGTATTTTGCAACCCATAGAAAAACAACTGTATCTAGTAAAACTCACGTGTATTCAATATCACATACATTTTTAGACACTTTGCACGTTTGGATTAGGAATTATGTTGAAATACATTTTTATTGCTTTATTCGCATTATCTCAGGATTCTAAGTACATTACTGTCAAATTGAGTAAAACATTACTTTTTGTTTTTCCAAACGGTACCAAATGTTTTTTTTTTCAGGAAAACTCTCAAAGATGCATTTCTTCAGGCATTATTAGACATATTGCATGTGTATATTTGGAGTTATGTTTCATAAACTGACATTTTGAGTTTGACCAATATGAGGCCAGTAAAACCTGATTTTTGTATTTTTGAACCTTTCCAAAATACCTGATTCAGGTCAAACTCACATAAATTCAACATTACAGGCTTTTTTAGACAAATTTCATGTTTGGTTTTGGAGTTATGATTATAAACCTTTCATATTTAGGTTGACAGTCACACTGTTATATTGAATAAAAAAACTAACTTGTGTCTTTAGAAACCTTACAAAAGATCATTTTTCTAGTACTACTAACAAAAATACATATCTCTAGGCATTATTAGCCATTTTGCATGTGTTGTTTAGAAGTTATGTTTGAATACATTTTTATTGCTTTTTTCGCATTATCTCAGGATTCTAAGAACATTATAGTCATATTGATTAAAAAACTACTTTTTGCATTTGCAAGATTTAAAAAAGCATATGTTTCCAGTAAAACTCCCAAAGATGCATTATTTCAGGCATTATTAGCCATTTTCCATGTGTGGTGTAGGAGTTATGTTTAAATAACTGTCATATTGAGTGTTACAGTATACAGTCATATTGAGTAATACCTCATTTTTGTATTTGCAAACCATAGAAAAACAACTGTATCTAGTAAAACTCACATGTATTCAATATCACATGCATTTTTAGACACTTTGCACGTTTGGATTAGGAATTATGTTGGAATACATTTTTATTGCTTTATTCGCATTATCTCAGGATTCTAAGTACATTACTGTCAAATTGAGTAAAACATTACTTTTTGTTTTTGCATACGGTACCAAATGTTTTTTTTTTCAGGGAAACTCTCAAAGATGCATTTCTTCAGGCATTATTAGACATATTGCATGTGTATTTTTGGAGTTATGTTTCATAAACTGACATTTTGAGTTTGACCAATATGAGGCCAGAAAAACCTGATTTTTGTATTTTTGAACCTTTCCAAAATACCTGATTCAGGTCAAACTCACATAAATTCAATATTACAGGCTTTTTTAGACAAATTTCATGTTTGGTTTTGGAGTTATGATTATAAACCTTTCATATTTAGGTTGACAGTCACACTGTTATATTGAATAAAAAAAACTAACTTGTGTCTTTAGAAACCTTACAAAAGATCATTTTTCTAGTACTACTAAAAAAATACATATCTCTAGGCATTATTAGCCATTTTGCATGTGTTGTTTAGAAGTTATGTTTGAATACATTTTTATTGCTTTTTTCGCATTATCTCAGGATTCTAAGAACATTATAGTCATATTGATTAAAAAACTACTTTTTGCATTTGCAAGATTTAAAAAAGCATATGTTTCCAGTAAAACTCCCAAAGATGCATTATTTCAGGCATTATTAGCCATTTTCCATGTGTGGTGTAGGAGTTATGTTTAAATAACTGTCATATTGAGTGTTACAGTATACAGTCATATTGAGTAATACCTCATTTTTGTATTTGCAAACCATAGAAAAACAACTGTATCTAGTAAAACTCACATGTATTCAATATCACAGGCATTTTTAGACTCTTTGCACGTTTGGATTAGGAATTATGTTGGAATACATTTTTATTGCTTTATTCGCATTATCTCAGGATTCTAAGTACATTACTGTCAAATTAAGTAAAACATTACTTTTTGTTTTTGCAAACGGTACCAAATGTTTTTTTTTTCAGGAAAACTCTCAAAGATGCATTTCTTCAGGCATTATTAGACATATTGCATGTGTATTTTTGGAGTTATGTTTCATAAACTGACATTTTGAGTTTGACCAATATGAGGTCAGTAAAACCTGATTTTTGTATTTTTGAACCTTTCCAAAATACCTGATTCAGGTCAAACTCACATGAATTCAATATTACAGGCTTTTTTAGACAAATTTCATGTTTGGTTTTGGAGTTATGATTATAAACCTTTCATATTTAGGTTGACAGTCACACTGTTATATTGAATAAAAAAACAAACTTGTGTCTTTAGAAACCTTACAAAAGATAATTTTTCTAGTACTACTAACAAAAATACATATCTCTAGGCATTATTAGCCATTTTGCATGTGTTGTTTAGAAGTTATGTTTGAATACATTTTTATTGCTTTTTTCGCATTATCTCAGGATTCTAAGAACATTATAGTCATATTGAGTAAAAAACTACTTTTTGCATTTGCAAGATTTAAAAAAGCATATGTTTCAAGTAAAACTCCCAAAGATGCATTATTTCAGGCATTATTAGCCATTTTCTATGTTTGGTGTAGGAGTTATGTTTAAATAACTGTCATATTGAGTGTTACAGTATACAGTCATATTGAGTAATACCTCATTTTTGTATTTTGCAACCCATAGAAAAACAACTGTATCTAGTAAAACTCACGTGTATTCAATATCACAGACATTTTTAGACACTTTGCACGTTTGGATTAGGAATTATGTTGGAATACATTTTTATTGCTTTATTCGCATTATCTCAGGATTCTAAGTACATTACTGTCAAATTGAGTAAAACATTACTTTTTGTTTTTCCAAACGGTACCAAATGTTTTTTTTTTTCAGGAAAACTCTCAAAGATGCATTTCTTCAGGCATTATTAGACATATTGCATGTGTATTTTTGGAGTTATGTTTCATAAACTGACATTTTGAGTTTGACCAATATGAGGCCAGTAAAACCTGATTTTTGTATTTTCGAACCTTTCCAAAATACCTGATTCAGGTCAAACTCACATAAATTCAACATTACAGGCTTTTTTAGAGAAATTTCATGTTTGGTTTTGGAGTTATGATTATAAACCTTTCATATTTAGGTTGACAGTCACACTGTTATATTGAATAAAAAAACTAACTTGTGTCTTTAGAAACCTTACAAAAGATCATTTTTCTAGTACTACTAACAAAAATACATATCTCTAGGCATTATTAGCCATTTTGCATGTGTTGTTTAGAAGTTATGTTTGAATAAATTTTTATTGCTTTTTTCGCATTATCTCAGGATTCTAAGAACATTATAGTCATATTGAGTAAAAAACTACTTTTTGCATTTGCAAGATTTAAAAAAGCATATGTTTCGAGTAAAACTCCCAAAGATGCATTATTTCAGGCATTATTAGCCATTTTCCATGTGTGGTGTAGGAGTTATGTTTAAATAACTGTCATATTGAGTGTTACAGTATACAGTCATATTGAGTAATACCTCATTTTTGTATTTGCAAACCATAGAAAAACAACTGTATCTAGTAAAACTCACATGTATTCAATATCACAGGCATTTTTAGACACTTTGCACGTTTGGATTAGGAATTATGTTGGAATACATTTTTATTGCTTTATTCGCATTATCTCAGGATTCTAAGTACATTACTGTCAAATTGAGTAAAACATTACTTTTTGTTTTTGCAAACGGTAACAAATGTTTTTTTTTTCAGGAAAACTCTCAAAGATGCATTTCTTCAGGCATTATTAGACATATTGCATGTGTATTTTTGGAGTTATGTTTCATAAACTGACATTTTGAGTTTGACCAATATGAGGCCAGTAAAACCTGATTTTTGTATTTTTGAACCTTTCCAAAATACCTGATTCAGGTCAAACTCACATAATTTCAATATTACAGGCTTTTTTAGACAAATTTCATGTTTGGTTTTGGAGTTATGATTATAAACCTTTCATATTTAGGTTGACAGTCACTCTGTTATATTGAATAAAAAAACTAACTTGTGTCTTTAGAAACCTTACAAAAGATCATTTTTCTAGTACTACTAACAAAAATACATATCTCTAGGCATTATTAGCCATTTTGCATGTGTTGTTTAGATTTTATGTTTGAATACATTTTTATTGCTTTTTTCGCATTATCTCAGGATTCTAAGAACATTATAGTCATATTGAGTAAAAAACTACTTTTTGCATTTGCAAGATTTAAAAAAGCATATGTTTCGAGTAAAACTCCCAAAGATGCATTATTTCAGGCATTATTAGCCATTTTCCATGTGTGGTGTAGGAGTTATGTTTAAATAACTGTCATATTGAGTGTTACAGTATACAGTCATATTGAGTAATACCTCATTTTTGTATTTGCAAACCATAGAAAAACAACTGTATCCAGTAAAACTCACATGTATTCAATATCACAGGCATTTTTAGACACTTTGCACGTTTAGATTAGGAATTATGTTGGAATACATTTTTATTGCTTTATTCGCATTATCTCAGGATTCTAAGTACATTACTGTCAAATTGAGTAAAACATTACTTTTCGTTTTGGCAAACGGTACCAAATGTTTTTTTTTTCAGGAAAACTCTCAAAGATGCATTTCTTCAGGCATTATTAGACATAGTGCATGTGTATTTTTGGAGTTATGTTTCATAAACTGACATTTTGAGTTTGACCAATATGAGGCCAGTAAAACCTGATTTTTGTATTTTTGAACCTTTCCAAAATACCTGATTCAGGTCAAACTCACATAAATTCAATATTACAGGCTTTTTTAGACAAATTTCATGTTTGGTTTTGGAGTTATGATTATAAACCTTTCATATTTAGGTTGACAGTCACACTGTTATATTGAATAAAAAAAACTAACTTGTGTCTTTAGAAACCTTACAAAAGATCATTTTTCTAGTACTACTAAAAAAAATACATATCTCTAGGCATTATTAGCCATTTTGCATGTGTTGTTTAGAAGTTATGTTTGAATACATTTTTATTGCTTTTTTCGCATTATCTCAGGATTCTAAGAACATTATAGTCATATTGATTAAAAAACTACTTTTTGCATTTGCAAGATTTAAAAAAGCATATGTTTCCAGTAAAACTCCCAAAGATGCATTATTTCAGGCATTATTAGCCATTTTCCATGTGTGGTGTAGGAGTTATGTTTAAATAACTGTCATATTGAGTGTTACAGTATACAGTCATATTGAGTAATACCTCATTTTTGTATTTGCAAACCATAGAAAAACAACTGTATCTAGTAAAACTCACATGTATTCAATATCACAGGCATTTTTAGACTATTTGCACGTTTGGATTAGGAATTATGTTGGAATACATTTTTATTGCTTTATTCGCATTATCTCAGGATTCTAAGTACATTACTGTCAAATTAAGTAAAACATTACTTTTTGTTTTTGCAAACGGTACCAAATGTTTTTTTTTCAGGAAAACTCTCAAAGATGCATTTCTTCAGGCATTATTAGACATATTGCATGTGTATTTTTGGAGTTATGTTTCATAAACTGACATTTTGAGTTTGACCAATATGAGGTCAGTAAAACCTGATTTTTGTATTTTTGAACCTTTCCAAAATACCTGATTCAGGTCAAACTCACATGAATTCAATATTACAGGCTTTTTTAGACAAATTTCATGTTTGGTTTTGGAGTTATGATTATAAACCTTTCATATTTAGGTTGACAGTCACACTGTTATATTGAATAAAAAAACAAACTTGTGTCTTTAGAAACCTTACAAAAGATAATTTTTCTAGTACTACTAACAAAAATACATATCTCTAGGCATTATTAGCCATTTTGCATGTGTTGTTTAGAAGTTATGTTTGAATACATTTTTATTGCTTTTTTCGCATTATCTCAGGATTCTAAGAACATTATAGTCATATTGAGTAAAAAACTACTTTTTGCATTTGCAAGATTTAAAAAAGCATATGTTTCAAGTAAAACTCCCAAAGATGCATTATTTCAGGCATTATTAGCCATTTTCTATGTTTGGTGTAGGAGTTATGTTTAAATAACTGTCATATTGAGTGTTACAGTATACAGTCATATTGAGTAATACCTCATTTTTGTATTTTGCAACCCATAGAAAAACAACTGTATCTAGTAAAACTCACGTGTATTCAATATCACAGACATTTTTAGACACTTTGCACGTTTGGATTAGGAATTATGTTGGAATACATTTTTATTGCTTTATTCGCATTATCTCAGGATTCTAAGTACATTACTGTCAAATTGAGTAAAACATTACTTTTTGTTTTTCCAAACGGTACCAAATGTTTTTTTTTTTCAGGAAAACTCTCAAAGATGCATTTCTTCAGGCATTATTAGACATATTGCATGTGTATTTTTGGAGATATGTTTCATAAACTGACATTTTGAGTTTGACCAATATGAGGCCAGTAAAACCTGATTTTTGTATTTTCGAACCTTTCCAAAATACCTGATTCAGGTCAAACTCACATAAATTCAACATTACAGGCTTTTTTAGACAAATTTCATGTTTGGTTTTGGAGTTATGATTATAAACCTTTCATATTTAGGTTGACAGTCATACTGTTATATTGAATAAAAAAACTAACTTGTGTCTTTAGAAACCTTACAAAAGATCATTTTTCTAGTACTACTAACAAAAATACATATCTCTAGGCATTATTAGCCATTTTGCATGTGTTGTTTAGAAGTTATGTTTGAATACATTTTTATTGCTTTTTTCGCATTATCTCAGGATTCTAAGAACATTATAGTCATATTGAGTAAAAAACTACTTTTTGCATTTGCAAGATTTAAAAAAGCATATGTTTCGAGTAAAACTCCCAAAGATGCATTATTTCAGGCATTATTAGCCATTTTCCATGTGTGGTGTAGGAGTTATGTTTAAATAACTGTCATATTGAGTGTTACAGTATACAGTCATATTGAGTAATACCTCATTTTTGTATTTGCAAACCATAGAAAAACAACTGTATCTAGTAAAACTCACATGTATTCAATATCACAGGCATTTTTAGACACTTTGCACGTTTGGATTAGGAATTATGTTGGAATACATTTTTATTGCTTTATTCGCATTATCTCAGGATTCTAAGTACATTACTGTCAAATTGAGTAAAACATTACTTTTTGTTTTTGCAAACGGTACCAAATGTTTTTTTTTTCAGGAAAACTCTCAAAGATGCATTTCTTCAGGCATTATTAGACATATTGCATGTGTATTTTTGGAGTTATGTTTCATAAACTGACATTTTGAGGTTGACCAATATGAGGCCAGTAAAACCTGATTTTTGTATTTTTGAACCTTTCCAAAATACCTGATTCAGGTCAAACTCACATAATTTCAATATTACAGGCTTTTTTAGACAAATTTCATGTTTGGTTTTGGAGTTATGATTATAAACCTTTCATATTTAGGTTGACAGTCACTCTGTTATATTGAATAAAAAAACTAACTTGTGTCTTTAGAAACCTTACAAAAGATCATTTTTCTAGTACTACTAACAAAAATACATATCTCTAGGCATTATTAGCCATTTTGCATGTGTTGTTTAGATTTTATGTTTGAATACATTTTTATTGCTTTTTTCGCATTATCTCAGGATTCTAAGAACATTATAGTCATATTGAGTAAAAAACTACTTTTTGCATTTGCAAGATTTAAAAAAGCATATGTTTCGAGTAAAACTCCCAAAGATGCATTATTTCAGGCATTATTAGCCATTTTCCATGTGTGGTGTAGGAGTTATGTTTAAATAACTGTCATATTGAGTGTTACAGTATACAGTCATATTGAGTAATACCTCATTTTTGTATTTGCAAACCATAGAAAAACAACTGTATCTAGTAAAACTCACATGTATTCAATATCACAGGCATTTTTAGACACTTTGCACGTTTAGATTAGGAATTATGTTGGAATACATTTTTATTGCTTTATTCGCATTATCTCAGGATTCTAAGTACATTACTGTCAAATTGAGTAAAACATTACTTTTCGTTTTGGCAAACGGTACCAAATGTTTTTTTTTCAGGAAAACTCTCAAAGATGCATTTCTTCAGGCATTATTAGACATATTGCATGTGTATTTTTGGAGTTATGTTTCATAAACTGACATTTGGAGTTTGACCAATATGAGGCCAGTAAAACCTGATTTTTGTATTTTCGAACCTTTCCAAAATACCTGATTCAGGTCAAACTCACATAAATTCAACATTACAGGCTTTTTTAGACAAATTTCATGTTTGGTTTTGGAGTTATGATTATAAACCTTTCATATTTAGGTTGACAGTCACACTGTTATATTGAATAAAAAAACTAACTTGTGTCTTTAGAAAACTTACAAAAGATCATTTTTCTAGTACTACTAACAAAAATACATATCTCTAGGCATTATTAGTCATTTTGCATGTGTTGTTTAGAAGTTATGTTTGAATACATTTTTATTGCTTTTTTCGCATTATCTCAGGATTCTAAGAACATTATAGTCATATTGATTAAAAAACTACTTTTTGCATTTGCAAGATTTAAAAAAGCATATGTTTCCAGTAAAACTCCCAAAGATGCATTATTTCAGGCATTATTAGCCATTTTCCATGTGTGGTGTAGGAGTTATGTTTAAATAACTGTCATATTGAGTGTTACAGTATACAGTCATATTGAGTAATACCTCATTTTTGTATTTGCAAACCATAGAAAAACAACTGTATCTAGTAAAACTCACATGTATTCAATATCACATGCATTTTTAGACACTTTGCACGTTTGGATTAGGAATTATGTTGGAATACATTTTTATTGCTTTATTCGCATTATCTCAGGATTCTAAGTACATTACTGTCAAATTGAGTAAAACATTACTTTTTGTTTTTGCATACGGTACCAAATGTTTTTTTTTTCAGGGAAACTCTCAAAGATGCATTTCTTCAGGCATTATTAGACATATTGCATGTGTATTTTTGGAGTTATGTTTCATAAACTGACATTTTGAGTTTGACCAATATGAGGCCAGTAAAACCTGATTTTTGTATTTTTGAACCTTTCCAAAATACCTGATTCAGGTCAAACTCACATAATTTCAATATTACAGGCTTTTTTAGACAAAGTTCATGTTTGGTTTTGGAGTTATGATTATAAACCTTTCATATTTAGGTTGACAGTCACACTGTTATATTGAATAAAAAAACTAACTTGTGTCTTTAGAAACCTTACAAAAGATCATTTTTCTAGTACTACTAAAAAAAATACATATCTCTAGGCATTATTAGCCATTTTGCATGTGTTGTTTAGAAGTTATGTTTGAATACATTTTTATTGCTTTTTTCGCATTATCTCAGGATTCTAAGAACATTATAGTCATATTGATTAAAAAACTACTTTTTGCATTTGCAAGATTTAAAAAAGCATATGTTTCCGGTAAAACTCCCAAAGATGCATTATTTCAGGCATTATTAGCCATTTTCCATGTGTGGTGTAGGAGTTATGTTTAAATAACTGTCATATTGAGTGTTACAGTTTACAGTCATATTGAGTAATACCTCATTTTTGTATTTGCAAACCATAGAAAAACAAGTGTATCTAGTAAAACTCACATGTATTCAATATCACAGGCATTTTTAGACACTTTGCACGTTTGGATTAGGAATTATGTTGGAATACATTTTTATTGCTTTATTCGCATTATCTCAGGATTCTAAGTACATTACTGTCAAATTGAGTAAAACATTACTTTTTGTTTTTGCAAACGGTACCAAATGTTTTTTTTTTCAGGAAAACTCTCAAAGATGCATTTCTTCAGGCATTATTAGACATATTGCATGTGTATTTTTGGAGTTATGTTTCATAAACTGACATTTTGAGTTTGACCAATATGAGGCCAGTAAAACCTGATTTTTGTATTTTTGAACCTTTCCAAAATACCTGATTCAGGTCAAACTCACATAATTTCAATATTACAGGCTTTTTTAGACAAATTTCATGTTTGGTTTTGGAGTTATGATTATAAACCTTTCATATTTAGGTTGACAGTCACTCTGTTATATTGAATAAAAAAACTAACTTGTGTCTTTAGAAACCTTACAAAAGATCATTTTTCTAGTATTACTAACAAAAATACATATCTCTAGGCATTATTAGCCATTTTGCATGTGTTGTTTAGAAGTTATGTTTGAATACATTTTTATTGCTTTTTTCGCATTATCTCAGGATTCTAAGAACATTATAGTCATATTGAGTAAAAAACTACTTTTTGCATTTGCAAGATTTAAAAAAGCATATGTTTCCAGTAAAACTCCCAAAGATGCATTATTTCAGGCATTATTAGCCATTTTCCATTTGTGGTGTAGGAGTTATGTTTAAATAACTGTCATTTTGAGTGTTACAGTATACAGTCATATTGAGTAATACCTCATTTTTGTATTTGCAAACCATAGAAAAACAACTGTATCTAGTAAAACTCACATGTATTCAATATCACAGGCATTTTTAGACACTTTGCACATTTGGATTAGGAATTATGTTGGAATACATTTTTATTGCTTTATTCGCATTATCTCAGGATTCTAAGTACATTACTGTCAAATTGAGTAAAACATTACTTTTTGTTTTTGCAAACGGTACCAAATGTTTTTTTTTCAGGAAAACTCTCAAAGATGCATTTCTTCAGGCATTATTAGACATATTGCATGTGTATTTTTGGAGTTATGTTTCATAAACTGACATTTTGAGTTTGACCAATATGAGGCCAGTAAAACCTGATTTTTGTATTTTTGAACTTTTCCAAAATACCTGATTCAGGTCAAACTCACATAAATTCAATATTACAGGCTTTTTTAGACAAATTTCATGTTTGTTCTTGGAGTTATGATTATAAACCTTTCATATTTAGGTTGACAGTCACTCTGTTATATTGAATAAAAAAACTAACTTGTGTCTTTAGAAACCTTACAAAAGATCATTTTTCTAGTACTACTAACAAAAATACATATCTGTAGGCATTATTAGCCATTTTGCATGTGTTGTTTAGATTTTATGTTTGAATACATTTTTATTGCTTTTTTCGCATTATCTCAGGATTCTAAGAACATTATAGTCATATTGAGTAAAAAACTACTTTTTGCATTTGCAAGATTTAAAAAAGCATATGTTTCGAGTAAAACTCCCAAAGATGCATTATTTCAGGCATTATTAGCCATTTTCCATGTGTGGTGTAGGAGTTATGTTTAAATAACTGTCATATTGAGTGTTACAGTATACAGTCATATTGAGTAATACCTCATTTTTGTATTTGCAAACCATAGAAAAACAACTGTATCTAGTAAAACTCACATGTATTCAATATCACAGGCATTTTTAGACTCTTTGCACGTTTGGATTAGGAATTATGTTGGAATACATTTTTATTGCTTCATTCGCATTATCTCAGGATTCTAAGTACATTACTGTCAAATTGAGTAAAACATTACTTTTTGTTTTTCCAAACGGTACCAAATGTTTTTTTTTTCAGGAAAACTCTCAAAGATGCATTTCTTCAGGCATTATTAGACATATTGCATGTGTATTTTTGGAGTTATGTTTCATAAACTGACATTTGGAGTTTGACCAATATGAGGCCAGTAAAACCTGATTTTTGTATTTTCGAACCTTTCCAAAATACCTGATTCAGGTCAAACTCACATAAATTCAACATTACAGGCTTTTTTAGACAAATTTCATGTTTGGTTTTGGAGTTATGATTATAAACCTTTCATATTTAGGTTGACAGTCACACTGTTATATTGAATAAAAAAACTAACTTGTGTCTTTAGAAACCTTACAAAAGATCATTTTTCTAGTACTACTAACAAAAATACATATCTCTAGGCATTATTAGTCATTTTGCATGTGTTGTTTAGAAGTTATGTTTGAATACATTTTTATTGCTTTTTTCGCATTATCTCAGGATTCTAAGAACATTATAGTCATATTGATTAAAAAACTACTTTTTGCATTTGCAAAATTTAAAAAAGCATATGTTTCCAGTAAAACTCCCAAAGATGCATTATTTCAGGCATTATTAGCCATTTTCCATGTGTGGTGTAGGAGTTATGTTTAAATAACTGTCATATTGAGTGTTACAGTATACAGTCATATTGAGTAATACCTCATTTTTGTATTTGCAAACCATAGAAAAACAACTGTATCTAGTAAAACTCACATGTATTCAATATCACATGCATTTTTAGACACTTTGCACGTTTGGATTAGGAATTATGTTGGAATACATTTTTATTGCTTTATTCGCATTATCTCAGGATTCTAAGTACATTACTGTCAAATTGAGTAAAACATTACTTTTTGTTTTTGCATACGGTACCAAATGTTTTTTTTTTCAGGGAAACTCTCAAAGATGCATTTCTTCAGGCATTATTAGACATATTGCATGTGTATTTTTGGAGTTATGTTTCATAAACTGACATTTTGAGTTTGACCAATATGAGGCCAGTAAAACCTGATTTTTGTATTTTTGAACCTTTCCAAAATACCTGATTCAGGTCAAACTCACATAAATTCAATATTACAGGCTTTTTTAGACAAAGTTCATGTTTGGTTTTGGAGTTATGATTATAAACCTTTCATATTTAGGTTGACAGTCACACTGTTATATTGAATAAAAAAACTAACTTGTGTCTTTAGAAACCTTACAAAAGATCATTTTTCTAGTACTACTAAAAAAAATACATATCTCTAGGCATTATTAGCCATTTTGCATGTGTTGTTTAGAAGTTATGTTTGAATACATTTTTATTGCTTTTTTCGCATTATCTCAGGATTCTAAGAACATTATAGTCATATTGATTAAAAAACTACTTTTTGCATTTGCAAGATTTAAAAAAGCATATGTTTCCAGTAAAACTCCCAAAGATGCATTATTTCAGGCATTATTAGCCATTTTCCATGTGTGGTGTAGGAGTTATGTTTAAATAACTGTCATATTGAGTGTTACAGTTTACAGTCATATTGAGTAATACCTCATTTTTGTATTTGCAAACCATAGAAAAACAAGTGTATCTAGTAAAACTCACATGTATTCAATATCACAGACATTTTTAGACACTTTGCACGTTTGGATTAGGAATTATGTTGGAATACATTTTTATTGCTTTATTCGCATTATCTCAGGATTCTAAGTACATTACTGTCAAATTGAGTAAAACATTACTTTTTGTTTTTGCAAACGGTACCAAATGTTTTTTTTTTCAGGAAAACTCTCAAAGATGCATTTCTTCAGGCATTATTAGACATATTGCATGTGTATTTTTGGAGTTATGTTTCATAAACTGACATTTTGAGTTTGACCAATATGAGGCCAGTAAAACCTGATTTTTGTATTTTTGAACCTTTCCAAAATACCTGATTCAGGTCAAACTCACATAATTTCAATATTACAGGCTTTTTTAGACAAATTTCATGTTTGGTTTTGGAGTTATGATTATAAACCTTTCATATTTAGGTTGACAGTCACTCTGTTATATTGAATAAAAAAACTAACTTGTGTCTTTAGAAACCTTACAAAAGATCATTTTTCTAGTACTACTAACAAAAATACATATCTCTAGGCATTATTAGCCATTTTGCATGTGTTGTTTAGATTTTATGTTTGAATACATTTTTATTGCTTTTTTCGCATTATCTCAGGATTCTAAGAACATTATAGTCATATTGAGTAAAAAACTACTTTTTGCATTTGCAAGATTTAAAAAAGCATATGTTTCCAGTAAAACTCCCAAAGATGCATTATTTCAGGCATTATTAGCCATTTTCCATTTGTGGTGTAGGAGTTATGTTTAAATAACTGTCATTTTGAGTGTTACAGTATACAGTCATATTGAGTAATACCTCATTTTTGTATTTGCAAACCATAGAAAAACAACTGTATCTAGTAAAACTCACATGTATTCAATATCACAGGCATTTTTAGACACTTTGCACGTTTGGATTAGGAATTATGTTGGAATACATTTTTATTGCTTTATTCGCATTATCTCAGGATTCTAAGTACATTACTGTCAAATTGAGTAAAACATTACTTTTTGTTTTTGCAAACGGTACCAAATGTTTTTTTTTCAGGAAAACTCTCAAAGATGCATTTATTCAGGCATTATTAGACATATTGCATGTGTATTTTTGGAGTAATGTTTCATAAACTGACATTTTGAGTTTGACCAATATGAGGCCAGTAAAACCTGATTTTTGTATTTTTGAACCTTTCCAAAATACCTGATTCAGGTCAAACTCACATAAATTCAATATTACAGGCTTTTTTAGACAAATTTCATGTTTGGTTTTGGAGTTATGATTATAAACCTTTCATATTTAGGTTGACAGTCACACTGTTATATTGAATAAAAAAACTAACTTGTGTCTTTAGAAACCTTACAAAAGATCATTTTTCTAGTACTACTAACAAAAATACATATCTCTAGGCATTATTAGCCATTTTGCATGTGTTGTTTAGAAGTTATGTTTGAATACATTTTTATTGCTTTTTTTTGCATTATCTCAGGATTCTAAGAACATTATAGTCATATTGAGTAAAAAACTACTTTTTGCATTTGCAAGATTTAAAAAAGCATATGTTTCGAGTAAAACTCCCAAAGATGCATTATTTCAGGCATTATTAGCCATTTTCCATGTGTGGTGTAGGAGTTATGTTTAAATAACTGTCATATTGAGTGTTACAGTATACAGTCATATTGAGTAATACCTCATTTTTGTATTTGCAAACCATAGAAAAACAACTGTATCTAGTAAAACTCACATGTATTCAATACCACAGGCATTTTTAGACACTTTGCACGTTTGGATTAGGAATTATGTTGGAATACATTTTTATTGCTTTATTTGCATTATCTCAGGATTCTAAGTACATTACTGTCAAATTGAGTAAAACATTACTTTTTGTTTTTGCAAACGGTACCAAATGTTTTTTTTCAGGGAAACTCTCAAAGATGAATTTCTTCAGGCATTATTAGACATATTGCATGTGTATTTTTGGAGTTATGTTTCATAAACTGACATTTTGAGTTTGACCAATATGAGGCCAGTAAAACCTGATTTTTGTATATTTGAACCTTTCCAAAATACCTGATTCAGGTCAAACTCACATAAATTCAATATTACAGGCTTTTTTAGACAAAGTTCATGTTTGGTTTTGGAGTTATGATTATAAACCTTTCATATTTAGGTTGACAGTCACACTGTTATATTGAATAAAAAAACTAACTTGTGTCTTTAGAAACCTTACAAAAGATCATGTTTCTAGTACTACTAACAAAAATACATATCTCTAGGCATTATTAGCCATTTTGCATGTGTTGTTTAGAAGTTATGTTTGAATACATTTTTATTGCTTTTTTCGCATTATCTCAGGATTCTAAGAACATTATAGTCATATTGAGTAAAAAACTACTTTTTGCATTTGCAAGATTTAAAAAAGCATATGTTTCCAGTAAAACTCCCAAAGATGCATTATTTCAGGCATTATTAGCCATTTTCCATGTGTGGTGTAGGAGTTATGTTTAAATAACTGTCATATTGAGTGTTACAGTATACAGTCATATTGAGTAATACCTCATTTTTGTATTTGCAAACCATAGAAAAACAACTGTATTTAGTAAAATTCACATGTATTCAATATCACAGGCATTTTTAGACACTTTGCAGGTTTGGATTAGGAATTATGTTGGAATACATTTTTATTGCTTTATTCGCATTATCTCAGGATTCTAAGTACATTACTGTCAAATTGAGTAAAACATTACTTTTTGTTTTTGCAAACGGTACCAAATGTTTTTTTTTTCAGGGAAACTCTCAAAGATGCATTTCTTCAGGCATTATTAGACATATTGCATGTGTATTTTTGGAGTTATGTTTCATAAACTGACATTTTGAGTTTGACCAATATGAGGCCAGTAAAACCGGATTTTTGTATTTTTGAACCTTTCCAAAATACCTGATTCAGGTCAAACTCAATTAAATTCAATATTACAGGCTCTTTTAGACAAAGTTCATGTTTGGTTTTGGAGTTATGATTATAAACCTTTCATATTTAGGTTGACAGTCACACTGTTATATTGAATAAAAAAACTAACTTGTGTCTTTAGAAACCTTACAAAAGATCATTTTTCTAGTACTACTAACAAAAATACATATCTCTAGGCATTATTAGCCATTTTGCATGTGTTGTTTAGAAGTTATGTTTGAATACATTTTTATTGCTTTTTTCGCATTATCTCAGGATTCTAAGAACATTATAGTCATATTGAGTAAAAAACTACTTTTTGCATTTGCAAGATTTAAAAAAGCATATGTTTCGAGTAAAACTCCCAAAGATGCATTATTTCAGTTATTATTAGCCATTTTCAATGTTTGGTGTAGGAGTTATGTTTAAATAACTGTCATATTGAGTGTTACAGTATACAGTCATATTGAGTAATACCTCATTTTTGTATTTTGCAACCCATAGAAAAACAACTGTATCTAGTAAAACTCACATGTATTCAATATCACAGACATTTTTAGACACTTTGCACGTTTGGATTAGGAATTATGTTGGAATACATTTTTATTGCTTTTTTCGCATTATCTCAGGATTCTAAGAACATTATAGTCATATTGATTAAAAAACTACTTTTTGCATTTGCAAGATTCAAAAAAGCATATGTTTCGAGTAAAACTCCCAAAGATGCATTATTTCAGGCATTATTAGCCATTTTCCATGTGTTGTGTAGGAGTTATGTTTAAATAACTGTCATATTGAGTGTTACAGTATACAGTCATATTGAGTAATACCTCATTTTTGTATTTGCAAACCATAGAAAAACAACTGTATCTAGTAAAACTCACATGTATTCAATATCACAGACATTTTTAGACACTTTGCACGTTTGGATTAGGAATTATGTTGGAATACATTTTTATTGCTTTATTCGCATTATCTCAGGATTCTAAGTACATTACTGTCAAATTGAGTAAAACATTACTTTTTGTTTTTACAAACGGTACCAAATGTTTTTTTTTCAGGAAAACTCTCAAAGATGCATTTCTTCAGGCATTATTAGACATATTGCATGTGTATTTTTGGAGTTATGTTTCATAAACTGACATTTTGAGTTTGACCAATATGAGGCCAGTAAAACCTGATTTTTGTATTTTTTAACCTTTCCAAAATACCTGATTCAGGTCAAACTCACATAATTTCAATATTACAGGCTTTTTTAGACAAATTTCATGTTTGGTTTTGGAGTTATGATTATAAACCTTTCATATTTAGGTTGACAGTCACACTGTTATATTGAATAAAAAAACTAACTTGTGTCTTTTGAAACCTTACAAAATATCATTTTTCTAGTACTACTAACAAAAATACATATCTCTAGGCATTATTAGCCATTTTGCATGTGTTGTTTAGAAGTTATGTTTGAATACATTTTTATTGCTTTTTTCGCATTATCTCAGGATTCTAAGAACATTATAGTCATATTGAGTAAAAAACTACTTTTTGCATTTGCAAGATTTAAAAAAGCATATGTTTCGAGTAAAACTCCCAAAGATGCATTATTTCAGGCATTATTAGCCATTTTCCATGTGTGGTGTAGGAGTTATGTTTAAATAACTGTCATATTGAGTGTTACAGTATACAGTCATATTGAGTAATACCTCATTTTTGTATTTGCAAACCATAGAAAAACAACTGTATCTAGTAAAACTCACATGTATTCAATATCACAGGCATTTTTAGACACTTTGCAGGTTTGGATTAGGAATTATGTTGGAATACATTTTTATTGCTTTATTCGCATTATCTCAGGATTCTAAGTACATTACTGTCAAATTGAGTAAAACATTACTTTTTGTTTTTGCAAACTTTACCAAATGTTTTTTTTTCAGGAAAACTCTCAAAGATGTATTTCTTCAGGCATTATTAGACATATTGCATGTGTATTTTTGGAGTTATGTTTCATAAACTGACATTTTGAGTTTGACCAATATGAGGCCAGTAAAACCTGATTTTTGTATTTTTGAACCTTTCCAAAATACCTGATTCAGGTCAAACTCACATAAATTCAATATTACAGGCTTTTTTAGACAAATTTCATGTTTGGTTTTGGAGTTATGATTATAAACCTTTCATATTTAGGTTGACAGTCACACTGTTATATTGAGTAAAAAAACTAACTTGTGTCTTTAGAAACCTTACAAAAGATCATTTTTCTAGTACTACTAACAAAAATACATATCTCTAGGCATTATTAGCCATTTTGCATGTGTTGTTTAGAAGTTATGTTTGAATACATTTTTATTGCTTTTTTCGCATTATCTCAGGGTTCTAAGAACATTATAGTCATATTGATTAAAAAACTACTTTTTGCATTTGCAAGATTTAAAAAAGCATATGTTTCCAGTAAAACTCCCAAAGATGCATTATTTCAGGCATTATTAGCCATTTTCCATGTGTGGTGTAGGAGTTATGTTTAAATAACTGTCATATTGAGTGTTACAGTATACAGTCATATTGAGTAATACCTCATTTTTGTATTTGCAAACCATAGAAAAACAACTGTATCTAGTAAATCTCACATGTATTCAATATCACAGGCATTTTTAGACACTTTGCACGTTTGGATTAGGAATTATGTTGGAATACATTTTTATTGCTTTATTCGCATTATCTCAGGATTCTAAGTACATTACTGTCAAATTGAGTAAAACATTACTTTTTGTTTTTGCAAACGGTACCAAATGTTTTTTTTTTCAGGAAAACTCTCAAAATGCATTTCTTCAGGCATTATTAGACATATTGCATGTGTATTTTTGGAGTTATGTTTCATAAACTGACATTTTGAGTTTGACCAATATGAGGCCAGTAAAACCTGATTTTTGTATTTTTGAACCTTTCCAAAATACCTGATTCAGGTCAAACTCACATAAATTCAATATTACAGGCTTTTTTAGACAAAGTTCATGTTTGGTTTTGGAGTTATGATTATAAACCTTTCATATTTAGGTTGACAGTCACTCTGTTATATTGAATAAAAAAACTAACTTGTGTCTTTAGAAACCTTACAAAAGATCATTTTTCTAGTACTATTAACAAAAATACATATCTCTAGGCATTATTAGCCATTTTGCATGTGTTGTTTAGAAGTTATGTTTGAATACATTTTTATTGCTTTTTTCGCATTATCTCAGGGTTGTAAGAACATTATAGTCATATTGATTAAAAAACTACTTTTTGCATTTGCAAGATTTAAAAAAGCATATGTTTCCAGTAAAACTCCCAAAGATGCATTATTTCAGGCATTATTAGCCATTTTCCATGTGTGGTGTAGGAGTTATGTTTAAATAACTGTCATATTGAGTGATACAGTATACAGTCATATTGAGTAATACCTCATTTTTGTATTTGCAAACCATAGAAAAACAACTGTATCTAGTAAAACTCACATGTATTCAATATCACAGGCATTTTTGGACACTTTGCACGTTTGGATTAGGAATTATGTTGGAATACATTTTTATTACTTTATTCGCATTATCTCAGGATTCTAAGTACATTACTGTCAAATTGAGTAAAACATTACTTTTTGTTTTTGCAAACGGTACCAAATGTTTTTTTTTTTCAGGAAAACTCTCAAAGATGCATTTCTTCAGGCATTATTAGACATATTGCATGTGTATTTCTGGAGTTATGTTTCATAAACTGACATTTTGAGTTTGACCAATATGAGGCCAGTAAAACCTGATTTTTGTATTTTTGAACCTTTCCAAAATACCTGATTCAGGTCAAACTCACATAAATTCAATATTACAGGCTTTTTTAGACAAAGTTCATGTTTGGTTTTGGAGTTATGATTAAAAACCTTTCATATTTAGGTTGACAGTCACTCTGTTAAATTGAATAAAAAAACTAACTTGTGTCTTTAGAAACCTTACAAAAGATCATTTTTCTAGTACTACTAACAAAAATACATATCTCTGCATTATTAGCCATTTTGCATGTGTTGTTTAGAAGTTATGTTTGAATACATTTTTATTGCTTTTTTCGCATTATCTCAGGATTCTAAGAACATTATAGTCATATTGAGTAAAAAACTACTTTTTGCATTTGCAAGATTTAAAAAAGCACATGTTTCGAGTAAAACTCCCAAAGATGCATTATTTCAGGCATTATTAGCCATTTTCCATGTGTGGTGTAGGAGTTATGTTCAAATAACTGTCATATTGAGTGTTACAGTATACAGTCATATTGAGTAATACCTCATTTTTGTATTTGCAAACCATAGAAAAACAACTGCATCTAGTAAAACTCACATGTATTCAATATCACAGGCATTTTTAGACACTTTGCACGTTTGGATTAGGAATTATGTTGGAATACATTTTTATTGCTTTATTCGCATTATCTCAGGATTCTAAGTACATTACTGTCAAATTGAGTAAAACATTACTTTTTGTTTTGCAAACGGTACCAAATGTTTTTTTTTTCAGGAAAACTCTCAAAGATGCATTTCTTCAGGCATTATTAGACATATTGCATGTGTATTTTTGGAGTTATGTTTCATAAACTGACATTTTGAGTTTGACCAATATGAGGCCAGTAAAACCTGATTTTTGTATTTTTTAACCTTTCCAAAATACCTGATTCAGGTCAAACTCAATTAAATTCAATATTACAGGCTTTTTTTAGACAAAGTTCATGTTTGGTTTTGGAGCTATGATTATAAACCTTTCATATTTAGGTTGACAGTCACACTGTTATATTGAATAAAAAAACTAACTTGTGTCTTTAGAAACCTTACAAAAGATCATTTTTCTAGTACTACTAACACAAATACATATCTCTAGGCATTATTAGCCATTTTGCATGTGTTGTTTAGAAGTTATGTTTGAATACATTTTTATTGCTTTTTTCGCATTATCTCAGGATTCAAAGAACATTATAGTCATATTGAGTAAAAAACTACTTTTTGCATTTGCAAGATTTAAAAAAGCCCATGTTTCGAGTAAAACTCCCAAAGATGCATTATTTCAGGCATTATTAGCCATTTCCCATGTGTGGTGTAGGAGTTATGTTTAAATAACTGTCATATTGAGTGTTACAGTATACAGTCATATTGAGTAATACCTCATTTTTGTATTTGCAAACCATAGAAAATCAACTATATCTAGTAAAACTCACATGTATTCAATATCACAGGCATTTTTAGACACTTTGCACGTTTGGATTAGGAATTATGTTGGAATACATTTTTATTGCTTTATTCGCATTATCTCAGGATTATAAGTACATTACTGTCAAATTGAGTAAAACATTACTTTTTGTTTTTGCAAACGGTACCAAATGTTTTTTTTCAGGAAAACTCTCAAAGATGCATTTCTTCAGGCATTATTAGACATATTGCATGTGTATTTTTGGAGTTAAGTTTCATAAACTGATATTTTGAGTTTGACCAATATGAGGCCAGTAAAACCTGATTTTTGTATTTTTGAACCTTTCCAAAATACCTGATTCAGTCAAACTCACATAAATTCAATATTACAGGCTTTTTTAGACAAATTTCATGTTTGGTTTTGGAGTTATGATTATAGACCTTTCATATTTAGGTTGACAGTCACACTGTTATATTGAATAAAAAAACTAACTTGTGTCTTTAGAAACCTTACAAAAGATAATTTTTCTAGTACTACTAACAAAAATACATATCTCTAGGCATTATTAGCCATTTTTCATGTGTTGTTTAGAAGTTATGTTTGAATACATTTTTATTGCTTTTTTCGCATTATCTCAGGATTCTAAGAACATTATAGTCATATTGAGTAAAAAACTACTTTTTGCATTTGCAAGATTTAAAAAAGCATATTTTTCGAGTAAAACTCCCAAAGATGCATTATTTCAGGCATTATTAGCCATTTTCCATGTGTGGTGTAGGAGTTATGTTTAAATAACTGTCATATTGAGTGTTACAGTATACAGTCATATTGAGTAATACCTCATTTTTGTATTTGCAAACCGTAGAAAAACAACTGTATCTAGTAATACTCACATGTATTCAATATCACAGGCATTTTTAGACACTTTGCACGTTTGGATTAGGAATTATGTTGGAATACATTTTTATTGCTATTCGCATTATCTCAGGATTCTAAGTACATTACTGTCAAATTGAGTAAAACATTACTTTTTGTTTTTGCAAACGGTACCAAATGTTTTTTTTTTCACGAAAACTCTCAAAGATGCATTTCTTCAGGCATTATTAGACATATTGCATGTGTATTTTTGGAGTTATGTTTCATAAACTGACATTTTGAGTTTGACCAATATGAGGCCAGTAAAACCTGATTTTTGTATTTTTTAACCTTTCCAAAATACCTGTTTCAGGTCAAACTCACATAAATTCAATATTACAGGCTTTTTTAGACAAATTTCATGTTTGGTTTTGGAGTTATGATTATAAACGTTTCATATTTAGGTTGACAGTCACACTGTTATATTGAATAAAAAAACTAACTTGTGTCTTTAGAAACCTTACAAAAGATAATTTTTCTAGTACTACTAACACAAATACATATCTCTAGGCATTATTAGCCATTTTGCATGTGTTGTTTAGAAGTTATGTTTGAATACATTTTTATTGCTTTTTTCGCATTATCTCAGGGTTCTAAGAACATTATAGTCATATTGATTAAAAAACTACTTTTTGCATTTGCAAGATTTAAAAAAGCATATGTTTCCAGTAAAACTCCCAAAGATGCATTATTTCAGGCATTATTAGCCATTTTCCATGTGTGGTGTAGGAGTTATGTTTAAATAACTGTCATATTGAGTGTTACAGTATACAGTCATATTGAGTAATACCTCATTTTTGTATTTGCAAACCATAGCAAAACAACTGTATATAGTAAAACTCACATGTATTCAATATCACAGGCATTTTTGGACACTTTGCACGTTTGGATTAGGAATTATGTTGGAATACATTTTTATTACTTTATTCGCATTATCTCAGGATTCTAAGTACATTACTGTACATTACTGTCAAATTGAGTAAAACATTACTTTTTGTTTTTGCAAACGGTACCAAATGTTTTTTTTTTCAGGAAAACTCTCAAAGATGCATTTCTTCAGGCATTATTAGACATATTGCATGTGTATTTTTGGAATTATGTTTCATAAACTGACATTTTGAGTTTGACCAATATGAGGCCAGTAAAACCTGATTTTTGTATTTTTGAACCTTTCCAAAATACCTGATTCAGGTCAAACTCACATAAATTCAATATTACAGGCTTTTTTAGACAAATGTCATGTTTGGTTTTGGAGTTATGATTATAAACCTTTCATGTTTAGGTTGACAGTCACACTGTTATATTGAATAAAAAAACTAACTTGTGTCTTTAGCAACCTTACAAAAGATCATTTTTCTATAGTACTACTAACAAAAAATACATATCTCTAGGCATTATTAGCCATTTTGCATGTGTTGTTTAGAAGTTATGTTTGAATACATTTTTATTGCTTTTT
>NW_026907249.1:0-55147 GCF_033978795.1 Nerophis ophidion | reverse complement strand
TTGAAAGTTTTCCAGAAAAAAAAACATTTGGTAGGGTTTGCAAAAACAAAAAGTATATTTTTACTCAATTTGACATTAATGTACTTAGAATCCTGAGATAATGCGAAAAAAGCAATAAAAACGTATTCCAACATAATTCCTAATCCAAACGTGCAAAATGTCTAAAAATGCCTGTGATATTGAATACATGTGAGTTTTACTAGATACAGTGGTTTTTCTATGGTTTGCAAATACAAAAATGAGGTTTTACTCAATATGACTTTATACTGTAACACTCAATGTGACAGTTATTTAAACATAACTCCTACACCACACATGAAAAATGGCTAATAATGCCTGAAATAATGCATCTTTGGGAGTTTTTATTCGAAACATATGCTTTTTTAAATCTTGCAAATGCAAAAAGTAGTTTTTTACTCAATATTGACTATAATAGTCTTACAATCCTGAGATAATGCGAAAAAAGCCAGAAAAATGTATTCAAACATAACTTCTAAACAACACATGGAAAATGGCTACTAATGCCAAGATATATGTATTTTTGTTAGTTGTACTAGAAAAATCATCTTTTGTGAGGTTCACAAAGACACAAGTTAGTTTTTTTTTTTCAATATAACAGTACTAAATATGAAAGGTTTATAATCATAACTCCAAAACCAAACATGAAATTTGTCTTGAAAAGCTGTAATATTGAATTTATGTGAGTTTTACCGGAATCAGGTATTTTGGAAAGGATCACAAATACAAAAATCAGGTTTTGTCAAAAATCAGGTTTGTCAAACTCAAAATATCAGTTTTTGAAACATAACTCCAAAAATACACATACAAAATGTCTAATAATGCCTGAAGAAATGCATCTTTGAGAGTTTTCCAGAAAAAAAACATTTGGTAGGGTTTGCAAAAACAAAAAGTATATTTTTACTCAATTTGACAGTAATGTACTTAGAATCCTGAGATAATGCGAAAAAAGCAATAAAAAACGTATTCCAACATAATTCCTAATCCAAACGTGCAAAATGTCTAAAAATATCTGTGATATTGAATACATGTGAGTTTTACTAGATACAGTTGTTTTTCTATGGTTTGCAAATACAAAAATGAGGTTTTACTCAATATGACTGTATACTGTAACACTCAATATGACAGTTATTTAAACATAACTCCTACACCACACATGAAAAATGGCTAATAATGCCTGAAATAATGCATCTTTGGGAGTTTTATTCGAAACATATGCTTTTTTTAAATCTTGCAAATGCAAAAAGTAGTTTTTTACTCAATATGACTATAATAGTCTTACAATCCTGAGATAATGCGAAAAAAACAATAAAAATGTATTCAAGCATAACTTCTAAACAACACATGGAAAATGGCTACTAATACCAAGATATATGTATTTTTGTTAGTTGTACTAGAAAAAGCATCTTTTGTGAGGTTCACAAAGACACAAGTTAGTTTTTTTATTCAATATAACAGTACTAAATATGAAAGGTTTATCATCATAACTCCAAAACCAAACATGAAATTTGTCTTGAAAAGCCTGTAATATTGAATGTATGTGAGTTTTACCGGAATCAGGTATTTTGGAAAGGATCACAAATACAAAAATCAGGTTTTTGTCAAAAATCAGGTTTGTCAAACTCAAAATGTCAGTTTTTGAAACATAACTCCAAAAATACACATGCAAAATGTCTAATAATGCCTGAAGAAATGCATCTTTGAGAGTTTTCCAGAAAAAAAACATTTGGTAGGGTTTGCAAAAACAAAAAGTATATTTTTACTCAATTTGACAGTAATGTGCTTAGAATCCTGAGATAATGCGAAAAAAGCAATAAAAACGTATTCCAACATAATTCCTAATCCAAACGTGCAAAATGTCCTAAAAATGCCTGTGATATTGAATACATGTGAGTTTTACTAGATACAGTTTTTTTTCTATGGTTTGCAAATACAAAAATGAGGTTTTACTCAATATGACTGTATACTGTAACACTCAATATGACAGTTATTTAAACATAACTCCTACACCACACATGAAAAATGGCTAATAATGCCTGAAATAATGCATCTTTGGGAGTTTTATTCGAAACATATGCTTTTTTAAATCTTGCAAATGCAAAAAGTAGTTTTTTACTCAATATGACTATAATAGTCTTACAATCCTGAGATAATGCGAAAAAAGCCAGAAAAATGTATTCAAACATAACTTCTAAACAACACATGGAAAATGGCTACTAATGCCAAGATATATGTATTTTTGTTAGTTGTACTAGAAAAATCATCTTTTGTGAGGTTCACAAAGACACAAGTTAGTTTTTTTTTTCAATATAACAGTACTAAATATGAAAGGTTTATAATCATAACTCCAAAACCAAACATGAAATTTGTCTTGAAAAGCCTGTAATATTGAATTTATGTGAGTTTTACCGGAATCAGGTATTTTGGAAAGGATCACAAATACAAAAATCAGGTTTTGTCAAAAATCAGGTTTGTCAAACTCAAAATGTCAGTTTTTGAAACATAACTCCAAAAATACACATACAAAATGTCTAATAATGCCTGAAGAAATGCATCTTTGAGAGTTTTCCAGAAAAAAAACATTTGGTAGGGTTTGCAAAAACAAAAAGTATATTTTTACTCAATTTGACAGTAATGTGCTTAGAATCCTGAGATAATGCAAAAAAAGCAATAAAAACGTATTCCAACATAATTCCTAATCCAAACGTGCAAAATGTCTAAAAATGCCTGTGATATTGAATACATGTGAGTTTTACTAGATACAGTTGTTTTTCTATGGTTTGCAAATACAAAAATGAGGTTTTACTCAATATGACTGCATACTGTAACACTCAATATGACAGTTATTTAAACATAACTCCTACACCACACATGAAAAATGGCTAATAATGCCTGAAATAATGCATCTTTGGGAGTTTTATTCGAAACATATGCTTTTTTAAATCTTGCAAATGCAAAAAGTAGTTTTTTACTCAATATGACTATAATAGTCTTACAATCCTGAGATAATGCGAAAAAAGCCAGAAAAATGTATTCAAACATAACTTCTAAACAACACATGGAAAATGGCTACTAATGCCAAGATATATGTATTTTTGTTAGTTGTACTAGAAAAATCATCTTTTGTGAGGTTCACAAAGACACAAGTTAGTTTTTTTATTCAATATAACAGTACTAAATATGAAAGGTTTATAATCATAACTCCAAAACCAAACATGAAATTTGTCTTGAGAAGCCTGTAATATTGAATTTATGTGAGTTTTACCGGAATCAGGTATTTTGGAAAGGATCACAAATACAAAAATCAGGTTTTGTCAAAAATCAGGTTTGTCAAACTCAAAATGTCAGTTTTTGAAACATAACTCCAAAAATACACATACAAAATGTCTAATAATGCCTGAAGAAATGCATCTTTGAGAGTTTTCCAGAAAAAAAACATTTGGTAGGGTTTGCAAAAACAAAAAGTATATTTTTACTCAATTTGACAGTAATGTACTTGAATCCTGAGATAATGCAAAAAAAGCAATAAAAACGTATTCCAACATAATTCCTAATCCAAACGTGCAAAATGTCTAAAAATGCCTGTGATATTGAATACATGTGAGTTTTACTAGATACAGTTGTTTTTCTATGGTTTGCAAATACAAAAATGAGGTTTTACTCAATATGACTGCATACTGTAACACTCAATATGACAGTTATTTAAACATAACTCCTACACCACACATGAAAAATGGCTAATAATGCCTGAAATAATGCATCTTTGGGAGTTTTATTCGAAACATATGCTTTTTTAAATCTGCAAATGCAAAAAGTAGTTTTTTACTCAATATGACTATAATAGTCTTACAATCCTGAGATAATGCGAAAAAAGCCATAAAAATGTATTCAAACATAACTTCTAAACAACACATGGAAAATGGCTACTAATGCCAAGATATATGTATTTTTGTTAGTTGTACTAGAAAAATCATCTTTTGTGAGGTTCACAAAGACACAAGTTAGTTTTTTTTATTCAATATAACAGTACTAAATATGAAAGGTTTATCATCATAACTCCAAAACCAAACATGAAATTTGTCTTGAAAAGCCTGTAATATTGAATGTATGTGAGTTTTACCGGAATCAGGTATTTTGGAAAGGATCACAAATACAAAAATCAGGTTTTGTCCAAAATCAGGTTTGTCAAACTCAAAATGTCAGTTTTTGAAACATAACTCCAAAAATACACATACAAAATGTCTAATAATGCCTGAAGAAATGCATCTTTGAGAGTTTTCCAGAAAAAAAAAAAAATTGGTAGGGTTTGCAAAAACAAAAAGTATATTTTTACTCAATTTGACAGTAATGTATTTAGAATCCTGAGATAATGCGAAAAAAGCAATAAAAATGTATTCCAACATAATTCCTAATCCAAACGTGCAAAATGTCTAAAAATGCCTGTGATATTGAATACATGTGAGTTTTACTAGATACAGTTGTTTTTTCTATGGTTTGCAAATACAAAAATGAGGTTTTTACTCAATATGACTGCATACTGTAACACTCAATATGACAGTTATTTAAACATAACTCCTACACCACACATGAAAAATGGCTAATAATGCCTGAAATAATGCATCTTTGGGAGTTTTATTCGAAACATATGCTTTTTTAAATCTTGCAAATGCAAAAAGTAGTTTTTTACTCAATATGACTATAATAGTCTTACAATCCTGAGATAATGCGAAAAAAGCAATAAAAATGTATTCAAGCATAACTTCTAAACAACACATGGAAAATGGTTACTAATACCAAGATATATGTATTTTTGTTAGTTGTACTAGAAAAACCATCTTTTGTGAGGTTCACAAAGACACAAGTTAGTTTTTTTTTTCAATATAACAGTACTAAATATGAAAGGTTTATAATCATAACTCCAAAACCAAACATGACATTTGTCTTGAAAAGCCTGTAATATTGAATTTATGTGAGTTTTACCGGAATCAGGTATTTTGGAAAGGATCACAAATACAAAAATCAGGTTTTGTCAAAAATCAGGTTTGTCAACTCAAAATGTCAGTTTTTGAAACATAACTCCAAAAATACACATACAAAATGTCTAATAATGCCTGAAGAAATGCATCTTTGAGAGTTTTCCAGAAAAAAAACATTTGGTAGGGTTTTGCAAAAACAAAAAGTATATTTTACTCAATTTGACAGTAATGTGCTTAGAATCCTGAGATAATGCAAAAAAAGCAATAAAAACGTATTCCAACATAATTCCTAATCCAAACGTGCAAAATGTCTAAAATGCCTGTGATATTGAATACATGTGAGTTTTACTAGATACAGTTGTTTTTCTATGGTTTGCAAATACAAAAATGAGGTTTTACTCAATATGACTGCATACTGTAACACTCAATATGACAGTTATTTAAACATAACTCCTACACCACACATGAAAAATGGCTAATAATGCCTGAAATAATGCATCTTTGGGAGTTTTATTCGAAACATATGCTTTTTTAAATCTTGCAAATGCAAAAAGTAGTTTTTTACTCAATATGACTATAATAGTCTTACAATCCTGAGATAATGCGAAAAAAGCCATAAAAATGTATTCAAACATAACTTCTAAACAACACATGGAAATGGCTACTAATGCCAAGATATATGTATTTTTGTTAGTTGTACTAGAAAAATCATCTTTTGTGAGGTTCACAAAGACACAAGTTAGTTTTTTTATTCAATATAACAGTACTAAATATGAAAGGTTTATCATCATAACTCCAAAACCAAACATGAAATTTGTCTTGAAAAGCCTGTAATATTGAATGTATGTGAGTTTTACCGGAATCAGGTATTTTGGAAAGGATCACAAGTACAAAAATCAGGTTTTGTCAAAAATCAGGTTTGTCAAACTCAAAATGTCAGTTTTTGAAACATAACTCCAAAAATACACATACAAAATGTCTAATAATGCCTGAAGAAATGCATCTTTGAAAGTTTTCCAGAAAAAAAACATTTGGTAGGGTTTGCAAAAACAAAAAGTATATTTTTACTCAATTTGACATTAATGTACTTAGAATCCTGAGATAATGCGAAAAAAGCAATAAAAACGTATTCCAACATAATTCCTAATCCAAACGTGCAAAATGTCTAAAAATGCTGTGATATTGAATACATGTGAGTTTTACTAGATACAGTTGTTTTTCTATGGTTTGCAAATACAAAAATGAGGTTTTACTCAATATGACTGTATACTGTAACACTCAATATGACAGTTATTTAAACATAACTCCTACACCACACATGAAAAATGGCTAATAATGCCTGAAATAATGCATCTTTGGGAGTTTTATTCGAAACATATGCTTTTTTAAATCTTGCAAATGCAAAAAGTAGTTTTTTACTCAATATGACTATAATAGTCTTACAATCCTGAGATAATGCGAAAAAAACAATAAAAATGTATTCAAGCATAACTTCTAAACAACACATGGAAAATGGCTACTAATGCCAAGATATATGTATTTTTGTTAGTTGTACTAGAAAAATCATCTTTTGTGAGGTTCACAAAGACACAAGTTAGTTTTTTTATTCAATATAACAGTACTAAATATGAAAGGTTTATCATCATAACTCCAAAACCAAACATGAAATTTGTCTTGAAAAGCCTGTAATATTGAATGTATGTGAGTTTTACCGGAATCAGGTATTTTGGAAAGGATCACAAGTACAAAAATCAGGTTTTGTCAAAAATCAGGTTTGTCAAACTCAAAATGTCAGTTTTTGAACATAACTCCAAAAATACACATACAAAATGTCTAATAATGCCTGAAGAAATGCATCTTTGAAAGTTTTCCAGAAAAAAAACATTTGGTAGGGTTTGCAAAAACAAAAAGTATATTTTTTACTCAATTTGACATTAATGTACTTAGAATCCTGAGATAATGCGAAAAAGCAATAAAAACGTATTCCAACATAATTCCTAATCCAAACGTGCAAAATGTCTAAAAATGCCTGTGATATTGAATACATGTGAGTTTTACTAGATACAGTGGTTTTTCTATGGTTTGCAAATACAAAAATGAGGTTTTACTCAATATGACTTTATACTGTAACACTCAATGTGACAGTTATTTAAACATAACTCCTACACCACACATGAAAAATGGCTAATAATGCCTGAAATAATGCATCTTTGGGAGTTTTATTCGAAACATATGCTTTTTTAAATCTTGCAAATGCAAAAAGTAGTTTTTTACTCAATATGACTATAATAGTCTTACAATCCTGAGATAATGCGAAAAAAGCCAGAAAAATGTATTCAAACATAACTTCTAAACAACACATGGAAAATGGCTACTAATGCCAAGATATATGTATTTTTGTTAGTTGTACTAGAAAAATCATCTTTTGTGAGGTTCACAAAGACACAAGTTAGTTTTTTTTTTTCAATATAACAGTACTAAATATGAAAGGTTTATAATCATAACTCCAAAACCAAACATGAAATTTGTCTTGAAAAGCCTGTAATATTGAATTTATGTGAGTTTTACCGGAATCAGGTATTTTGGAAAGGATCACAAATACAAAAATCAGGTTTTGTCAAAAATCAGGTTTTGTCAAACTCAAAATATCAGTTTTTGAAACATAACTCCAAAAATACACATACAAAATGTCTAATAATGCCTGAAGAAATGCATCTTTGAGAGTTTTCCAGAAAAAAAACATTTGGTAGGGTTTGCAAAAACAAAAAGTATATTTTTACTCAATTTGACAGTAATGTACTTAGAATCCTGAGATAATGCGAAAAAGCAATAAAAACGTATTCCAACATAATTCCTAATCCAAACGTGCAAAATGTCTAAAAATGCCTGTGATATTGAATACATGTGAGTTTTACTAGATACAGTTGTTTTTCTATGGTTTGCAAATACAAAAATGAGGTTTTACTCAATATGACTGTATACTGTAACACTCAATATGACAGTTATTTAAACATAACTCCTACACCACACATGAAAAATGGCTAATAATGCCTGAAATAATGCATCTTTGGGAGTTTTATTCGAAACATATGCTTTTTTAAATCTTGCAAATGCAAAAAGTAGTTTTTTACTCAATATGACTATAATAGTCTTACAATCCTGAGATAATGCGAAAAAAACAATAAAAATGTATTCAAGCATAACTTCTAAACAACACATGGAAAATGGCTACTAATACCAAGATATATGTATTTTTGTTAGTTGTACTAGAAAAAGCATCTTTTGTGAGGTTCACAAAGACACAAGTTAGTTTTTTTATTCAATATAACAGTACTAAATATGAAAGGTTTATCATCATAACTCCAAAACCAAACATGAAATTTGTCTTGAAAAGCCTGTAATATTGAATGTATGTGAGTTTTACCGGAATCAGGTATTTTGGAAAGGATCACAAATACAAAAATCAGGTTTTGTCAAAAATCAGGTTTGTCAAACTCAAAATGTCAGTTTTTGAAACATAACTCCAAAAATACACATGCAAAATGTCTAATAATGCCTGAAGAAATGCATCTTTGAGAGTTTTCCAGAAAAAAAACATTTGGTAGGGTTTGCAAAAACAAAAAGTATATTTTTACTCAATTTGACAGTAATGTGCTTAGAATCCTGAGATAATGCGAAAAAAGCAATAAAAACGTATTCCAACATAATTCCTAATCCAAACGTGCAAAATGTCTAAAAATGCCTGTGATATTGAATACATGTGAGTTTTACTAGATACAGTTTTTTTTCTATGGTTTGCAAATACAAAAATGAGGTTTTACTCAATATGACTGTATACTGTAACACTCAATATGACAGTTATTTAAACATAACTCCTACACCACACATGAAAAATGGCTAATAATGCCTGAAATAATGCATCTTTTGGAGTTTTATTCGAAACATATGCTTTTTTAAATCTTGCAAATGCAAAAAGTAGTTTTTTACTCAATATGACTATAATAGTCTTACAATCCTGAGATAATGCGAAAAAAGCCAGAAAAATGTATTCAAACATAACTTCTAAACAACACATGGAAAATGGCTACTAATGCCAAGATATATGTATTTTTGTTAGTTGTACTAGAAAAATCATCTTTTGTGAGGTTCACAAAGACACAAGTTAGTTTTTTTTTTCAATATAACAGTACTAAATATGAAAGGTTTATAATCATAACTCCAAAACCAAACATGAAATTTGTCTTGAAAAGCCTGTAATATTGAATTTATGTGAGTTTTACCGGAATCAGGTATTTTGGAAAGGATCACAAATACAAAAATCAGGTTTTGTCAAAAATCAGGTTTGTCAAACTCAAAATGTCAGTTTTTGAAACATAACTCCAAAAATACACATACAAAATGTCTAATAATGCCTGAAGAAATGCATCTTTGAGAGTTTTCCAGAAAAAAAACATTTGGTAGGGTTTGCAAAAACAAAAAGTATATTTTTACTCAATTTGACAGTAATGTACTTAGAATCCTGAGATAATGCAAAAAAAGCAATAAAAACGTATTCCAACATAATTCCTAATCCAAACGTGCAAAATGTCTAAAAATGCCTGTGATATTGAATACATGTGAGTTTTACTAGATACAGTTGTTTTTCTATGGTTTGCAAATACAAAAATGAAGTTTTACTCAATATGACTGCATACTGTAACACTCAATATGACAGTTATTTAAACATAACTCCTACACCACACATGAAAAATGGCTAATAATGCCTGAAATAATGCATCTTTGGGAGTTTTATTCGAAACATATGCTTTTTTAAATCTTGCAAATGCAAAAAGTAGTTTTTTACTCAATATGACTATAATAGTCTTACAATCCTGAGATAATGCGAAAAAAGCCAGAAAAATGTATTCAAACATAACTTCTAAACAACACATGGAAAATGGCTACTAATGCCAAGATATATGTATTTTTGTTAGTTGTACTAGAAAAATCATCTTTTGTGAGGTTCACAAAGACACAAGTTAGTTTTTTTATTCAATATAACAGTACTAAATATGAAAGGTTTATCATCATAACTCCAAAACCAAACATGAAATTTGTCTTGAAAAGCCTGTAATATTGAATGTATGTGAGTTTTACCGGAATCAGGTATTTTGGAAAGGATCACAAGTACAAAAATCAGGTTTTGTCAAAAATCAGGTTTGTCAAACTCAAAATGTCAGTTTTTGAAACATAACTCCAAAAATACACATACAAAATGTCTAATAATGCCTGAAGAAATGCATCTTTGAAAGTTTTCCAGAAAAAAAACATTTGGTAGGGTTTGCAAAAACAAAAAGTATATTTTTACTCAATTTGACATTAATGTACTTAGAATCCTGAGATAATGCGAAAAAAGCAATAAAAACGTATTCCAACATAATTCCTAATCCAAACGTGCAAAATGTCTAAAAATGCCTGTGATATTGAATACATGTGAGTTTTACTAGATACAGTTGTTTTTCTATGGTTTGCAAATACAAAAATGAGGTTTTACTCAATATGACTGTATACTGTAACACTCAATATGACAGTTATTTAAACATAACTCCTACACCACACATGAAAAATGGCTAATAATGCCTGAAATAATGCATCTTTGGGAGTTTTATTCGAAACATATGCTTTTTTAAATCTTGCAAATGCAAAAAGTAGTTTTTTACTCAATATGACTATAATAGTCTTACAATCCTGAGATAATGCGAAAAAAACAATAAAAATGTATTCAAGCATAACTTCTAAACAACACATGGAAAATGGCTACTAATGCCAAGATATATGTATTTTTGTTAGTTGTACTAGAAAAATCATCTTTTGTGAGGTTCACAAAGACACAAGTTAGTTTTTTTATTCAATATAACAGTAATAAATATGAAAGGTTTATCATCATAACTCCAAAACCAGACATGAAATTTGTCTTGAAAAGCCTGTAATATTGAATGTATGTGAGTTTTACCGGAATCAGGTATTTTGGAAAGGATCACAAATACAAAAATCAGGTTTTGTCAAAAATCAGGTTTGTCAAACTCAAAATGTCAGTTTTTGAAACATAACTCCAAGAATACACATGCAAAATGTCTAATAATGCCTGAAGAAATGCATCTTTGAGAGTTTTCCAGAAAAAAACCATTTGGTAGGGTTTGCAAAAACAAAAAGTATATTTTTACTCAATTTGACAGTAATGTACTTAGAATCCTGAGATAATGCGAAAAAAGCAATAAAAACGTATTCCAACATAACTCCTAATCCAAACGTGCAAAATGTCTAAAAATGCCTGTGATATTGAATACATGTGAGTTTTACTAGATACAGTTGTTTTTCTATGGTTTGCAAATACAAAAATGAGGTTTTACTCAATATGACTGCATACTGTAACACTCAATATGACAGTTATTTAAACATAACTCCTACACCACACATGAAAAATGGCTAATAATGCCTGAAATAATGCATCTTTGGGAGTTTTATTCGAAACATATGCTTTTTTAAATCTTGCAAATGCAAAAAGTAGTTTTTTACTCAATCTGACTATAATAGTCTTACAATCCTGAGATAATGCGAAAAAAGCAATACAAATGTATTCAAACATAACTTCTAAACAACACATGGAAAATGGCTACTAATGCCAAGATATATGTATTTTTGTTAGTTGTACTAGAAAAATCATCTTTTGTGAGGTTCACAAAGACACAAGTTAGTTTTTTTATTCAATATAACAGTACTAAATATGAAAGGTTTATCATCATAACTCCAAAACCAAACATGAAATTTGTCTTGAAAAGCCTGTAATATTGAATGTATGTGAGTTTTACCGGAATCAGGTATTTTGGAAAGGATCACAAGTACAAAAATCAGGTTTTGTCAAAAATCAGGTTTGTCAAACTCAAAATGTCAGTTTTTGAAACATAACTCCAAAAATACACATGCAAAATGTCTAATAATGCCTGAAGAAATGCATCTTTGAGAGTTTTCCAGAAAAAAAAACATTTGGTAGGGTTTGCAAAAACAAAAAGTATATTTTTACTCAATTTGACAGTAATGTACTTAGAATCCTGAGATAATGCGAAAAAAGCAATAAAAACGTATTCCAACATAATTCCTAATCCAAACGTGCAACATTTCTAAAAATGCCTGTGATATTGAATACATGTGAGTTTTACTAGATACAGTTGTTTTTCTATGGTTTGCAAATACAAAAATGAGGTTTTACTCAATATGACTGTATACTGTAACACTCAATATGACAGTTATTTAAACATAACTCCTACACCACACATGAAAAATGGCTAATAATGCCTGAAATAATGCATCTTTGGGAGTTTTATTCGAAACATATGCTTTTTTAAATCTTGCAAATGCAAAAAGTAGTTTTTTACTCAATATGACTATAATAGTCTTACAATCCTGAGATAATGCGAAAAAAGCAATAAAAATGTATTCAAGCATAACTTATAAACAACACATGGAAAATGGTTACTTACCAAGATATATGTATTTTTGTTAGTTGTACTAGAAAAATCATCTTTTGTGAGGTTCACAAAGACACAAGTTAGTTTTTTTATTCAATATAACAGTACTAAATATGAAAGGTTTATAATCATAACTCCAAAACCAAACATGAAATTTGTCTTGAAAAGCCTGTAATATTGTGAATATGTGAGTTTTACCGGAATCAGGTATTTTGGAAAGGATCACAAATACAAAAATCAGGTTTTGTCAAAAATCGGGTTTGTCAAACTCAAAATGTCAGTTTTTGAAACATAACTCCAAAAATACACATGCAAAATGTCTAATAATGCCTGTAGAAATGCATCTTTGAGAGTTTTCCAGAAAAAAAACATTTGGTAGGGTTTGCAAAAACAAAAAGTATATTTTTACTCAATTTGACAGTAATGTACTTAGAATCCTGAGATAATGCGAAAAAAGCAATAAAAATGTATTCCAACATAATTCCTAATCCAAACGTGCAAAATGTCTAAAAATGCCTGTGATATTGAATACATGTGAGTTTTACTAGATACAGTTGTTTTTCTATGGTTTGCAAATACAAAAATGAGGTTTTACTCAATATGACTGCATACTGTAACACTCAATATGACAGTTATTTAAACATAACTCCTACACCACACATGAAAAATGGCTAATAATGCCTGAAATAATGCATCTTTGGGAGTTTTATTCGAAACATATGCTTTTTTAAATCTTGCAAATGCAAAAAGTAGTTTTTTACTCAATATGACTATGATAGTCTTACAATCCTGAGATAATGCGAAAAAAGCAATAAAAATGTATTCAAACATAACTTCTAAACAACACATGGAAAATGGCTACTAATGCCAAGATATATGTATTTTTGTTAGTTGTACTAGAAAAATCATCTTTTGTGAGGTTCACAAAGACACAAGTTAGTTTTTTTATTCAATATAACAGTACTAAATATGAAAGGTTTATCATCATAACTCCAAAACCAAACATGAAATTTGTCTTGAAAAGCCTGTAATATTGAATGTATGTGAGTTTTACCGGAATCAGGTATTTTGGAAAGGATCACAAATACAAAAATCAGGTTTTCTCAAAAATCAGGTTTGTCAAACTCAAAATGTCAGTTTTTGAAACATAACTCCAAAAATACACATACAAAATGTCTAATAATGCCTGAAGAAATGCATCTTTGAGAGTTTTCCAGAAAAAAAAACATTTGGTAGGGTTTGCAAAACCAAAAGTATATTTTTACTCAATTTGACAGTAATGTACTTAGAATCCTGAGATAATGCGAAAAAAGCAATAAAAACGTATTCCAACATAACTCCTAATCCAAACGTGCAAAATGTCTAAAAATGCCTGTGATATTGAATACATGTGAGTTTTACTAGATACAGTTGTTTTTCTATGGTTTGCAAATACAAAAATGAGGTTTTACTCAATATGACTGTATACTGTAACACTCAATATGACAGTTATTTAAACATAACTCCTACACCACACATGAAAAATGGCTAATAATGCCTGAAATAATGCATCTTTGGGAGTTTTATTCGAAACATGCTTTTAACATATGCTTTTTTAAATCTTGCAAATGCAAAAAGTAGTTTTTTACTCAATATGACTATAATAGTCTTACAATCCTGAGATAATGCGAAAAAAGCCAGAAAAATGTATTCAAACATAACTTCTAAACAACACATGGAAAATGGCTACTAATGCCAAGATATATGTATTTTTGTTAGTTGTACTAGAAAAATCATCTTTTGTGAGGTTCACAAAGACACAAGTTAGTTTTTTTTTTCAATATAACAGTACTAAATATGAAAGGTTTATAATCATAACTCCAAAACCAAACATGAAATTTGTCTTGAAAAGCCTGTAATATTGAATTTATGTGAGTTTTACCGGAATCAGGTATTTTGGAAAGGATCACAAATACAAAAATCAGGTTTTGTCAAAAATCAGGTTTGTCAAACTCAAAATGTCAGTTTTTGAAACATAACTCCAAAAATACACATACAAAATGTCTAATAATGCCTGAAGAAATGCATCTTTGAGAGTTTTCCAGAAAAAAAACATTTGGTAGGGTTTGCAAAAAAAAAAAGTATATTTTTACTCAATTTGACAGTAATGTACTTAGAATCCTGAGATAATGCAAAAAAAGCAATAAAAACGTATTCCAACATAATTCCTAATCCAAACGTGCAAAATGTCTAAAAATGCCTGTGATATTGAATACATGTGAGTTTTACTAGATACAGTTGTTTTTCTATGGTTTGCAAATACAAAAATGAGGTTTTACTCAATATGACTGCATACTGTAACACTCAATATGACAGTTATTTAAACATAACTCCTACACCACACATGAAAAATGGCTAATAATGCCTGAAATAATGCATCTTTGGGAGTTTTATTCGAAACATATGCTTTTTTAAATCTTGCAAATGCAAAAAGTAGGTTTTTACTCAATATGACTATAATAGTCTTACAATCCTGAGATAATGCGAAAAAAGCCATAAAAATGTATTCAAACATAACTTCTAAACAACACATGGAAAATGGCTACTAATGCCAAGATATATGTATTTTTGTTAGTTGTACTAGAAAAATCATCTTTTGTGAGGTTCACAAAGACACAAGTTAGTTTTTTTATTCAACAGTACTAAATATGAAAGGTTTATCATCATAACTCCAAAACCAAACATGAAATTTGTCTTGAAAAGCCTTTAATATTGAATGTATGTGAGTTTTACCGGAATCAGGTATTTTGGAAAGGATCACAAATACAAAAATCAGGTTTTGTCAAAAATCAGGTTTGTCAAACTCAAAATGTCAGTTTTTGAAACATAACTCCAAAAATACACATGCAAACTGTCTAATAATGCCTGAAGAAATGCATCTTTGAGAGTTTTCCAGAAAAAAAACATTTGGTAGGGTTTGCAAAAACAAAAAGTATATTTTTACTCAATTTGACAGTAATGTACTTAGAATCCTGAGATAATGCGAAAAAAGCAATAAAAACGTATTCCCACATAATTCCTAATCCAAACGTGCAAAATGTCTAAAAATGCCTGTGATATTGAATACATGTGAGTTTTACTAGATACAGTTGTTTTTCTATGGTTTGCAAATACAAAAATGAGGTTTTACTCAATATGACTGTATACTGTAACACTCAATATGACAGTTATTTAAACATAACTCCTACACCACACATGAAAAATGGCTAATAATGCCTGAAATAATGCATCTTTGGGAGTTTTATTCGAAACATATGCTTTTTTAAATCTTGCAAATGCAAAAAGTAGTTTTTTATTCAATATGACTATAATAGTCTTACAATCCTGAGATAATGCGAAAAAAGCCAGAAAAATGTATCCAAACATAACTTCTAAACAACACATGGAAAATGGCTACTAATACCAAGATATATGTATTTTTGTTAGTTGTACTAGAAAAAGCATCTTTTGTGAGGTTCACAAAGACACAAGTTAGTTTTTTTATTCAATATAACAGTACTAAATATGAAAGGTTTATAATCATAACTCCAAAACCAAACATGAAATTTGTCTTGAAAAGCCTGTAATATTGAATATGTGAGTTTTACCGGAATCAGGTATTTTGGAAAGGATCACAAATACAAAAATCAGGTTTTGTCAAAAATCAGGTTTGTCAAACTCAAAATGTCAGTTTTTGAAACATAACTCCAAAAATACACATGCAAACTGTCTAATAATGCCTGAAGAAATGCATCTTTGAGAGTTTTCCAGAAAAAAAACATTTGGTAGGGTTTGCAAAAACAAAAAGTATATTTTTACTCAATTTGACAGTAATGTACTTAGAATCCTGAGATAATGCGAAAAAAGCAATAAAAACGTATTCCAACATAATTCCTAATCCAAACGTGCAAAATGTCTAAAAATGCCTGTGATATTGAATACATGTGAGTTTTACTAGATACAGTTGTTTTTCTATGGTTTGCAAATACAAAAATGAGGTTTTACTCAATATGACTGTATACTGTAACACTCAATATGACAGTTATTTAAACATAACTCCTACACCACACATGAAAAATGGCTAATAATGCCTGAAATAATGCATCTTTGGGAGTTTTATTCGAAACATATGCTTTTTTAAATCTTGCAAATGCAAAAACTAGTTTTTTACTCAATATGACTATAATAGTCTTACAATCCTGAGATAATGCGAAAAAAGCAATAAAAATGTATTCAAGCATAACTTCTAAACAACACATGGAAAATGGTTACTAATACCAAGATATATGTATTTTTGTTAGTTGTACTAGAAAAATCATCTTTTGTGAGGTTCACAAAGACACAAGTTAGTTTTTTTTTTCAATATAACAGTACTAAATATGAAAGGTTTATAATCATAACTCCAAAACCAAACATGAAATTTGTCTTGAAAAGCCTGTAATATTGAATTTATGTGAGTTTTACCGGAATCAGGTATTTTGGAAAGGATCACAAATACAAAAATCAGGTTTTGTCAAAAATCAGGTTTGTCAAACTCAAAATGTCAGTTTTTGGAACATAACTCCAAAAATACACATACAAAATGTCTAATAATGCCTGAAGAAATGCATCTTTGAGAGTTTTCCAGAAAAAAAACATTTGGTAGGGTTTGCAAAAACAAAAAGTATATTTTTACTCAATTTGACAGTAATGTACTTAGAATCCTGAGATAATGCGAAAAAAGCAATAAAAACGTATTCCAACATAATTCCTAATCCAAACGTGCAAAATGTCTAAAAATGCCTGTGATATTGAATACATGTGAGTTTTACTAGATACAGTTGTTTTTCTATGGTTTGCAAATACAAAAATGAGGTTTTACTCAATATGACTGTATACTGTAACACTCAATATGACAGTTATTTAAACATAACTCCTACACCACACATGAAAAATGGCTAATAATGCCTGAAATAATGCATCTTTGGGAGTTTTATTCGAAACATATGCTTTTTTAAATCTTGCAAATGCAAAAAGTAGTTTTTTACTCAATATGACTATAATAGTCTTACAATCCTGAGATAATGCGAAAAAAGCCAGAAAAATGTATTCAAACATAACTTCTAAACAACACATGGAAAATGGCTACTAATGCCAAGATATATGTATTTTTGTTAGTTGTACTAGAAAAATCATCTTTTGTGAGGTTCACAAAGACACAAGTTAGTTTTTTTTTTCAATATAACAGTACTAAATATGAAAGGTTTATAATCATAACTCCAAAACCAAACATGAAATTTGTCTTGAAAAGCCTGTAATATTGAATATGTGAGTTTTACCGGAATCAGGTATTTTGGAAAGGATCACAAATACAAAAATCAGGTTTTGTCAAAAATCAGGTTTGTCAAACTCAAAATGTCAGTTTTTGAAACATAACTCCAAAAATACACATACAAAATGTCTAATAATGCCTGAAGAAATGCATCTTTGAGAGTTTTCCAGAAAAAAAACATTTGGTAGGGTTTGCAAAAAAAAAAAGTATATTTTTACTCAATTTGACAGTAATGTACTTAGAATCCTGAGATAATGCAAAAAAAGCAATAAAAACGTATTCCAACATAATTCCTAATCCAAACGTGCAAAATGTCTAAAAATGCCTGTGATATTGAATACATGTGAGTTTTACTAGATACAGTTGTTTTTCTATGGTTTGCAAATACAAAAATGAGGTTTTACTCAATATGACTGCATACTGTAACACTCAATATGACAGTTATTTAAACATAACTCCTACACCACACATGAAAAATGGCTAATAATGCCTGAAATAATGCATCTTTGGGAGTTTTATTCGAAACATATGCTTTTTTAAATCTTGCAAATGCAAAAAGTAGGTTTTTACTCAATATGACTATAATAGTCTTACAATCCTGAGATAATGCGAAAAAAGCCATAAAAATGTATTCAAACATAACTTCTAAACAACACATGGAAAATGGCTACTAATGCCAAGATATATGTATTTTTGTTAGTTGTACTAGAAAAATCATCTTTTGTGAGGTTCACAAAGACACAAGTTAGTTTTTTTATTCAACAGTACTAAATATGAAAGGTTTATCATCATAACTCCAAAACCAAACATGAAATTTGTCTTGAAAAGCCTGTAATATTGAATGTATGTGAGTTTTACCGGAATCAGGTATTTTGGAAAGGATCACAAATACAAAAATCAGGTTTTGTCAAAAATCAGGTTTGTCAAACTCAAAATGTCAGTTTTTGAAACATAACTCCAAAAATACACATGCAAACTGTCTAATAATGCCTGAAGAAATGCATCTTTGAGAGTTTTCCAGAAAAAAAACATTTGGTAGGGTTTGCAAAAACAAAAAGTATATTTTTACTCAATTTGACAGTAATGTACTTAGAATCCTGAGATAATGCGAAAAAAGCAAAAAAAACGTATTCCCACATAATTCCTAATCCAAACGTGCAAAATGTCTAAAAATGCCTGTGATATTGAATACATGTGAGTTTTACTAGATACAGTTGTTTTTCTATGGTTTGCAAATACAAAAATGAGGTTTTACTCAATATGACTGTATACTGTAACACTCAATATGACAGTTATTTAAACATAACTCCTACACCACACATGAAAAATGGCTAATAATGCCTGAAATAATGCATCTTTGGGAGTTTTATTCGAAACATATGCTTTTTTAAATCTTGCAAATGCAAAAAGTAGTTTTTTATTCAATATGACTATAATAGTCTTACAATCCTGAGATAATGCGAAAAAAGCCAGAAAAATGTATTCAAACATAACTTCTAAACAACACATGGAAAATGGCTACTAATACCAAGATATATGTATTTTTGTTAGTTGTACTAGAAAAATCATCTTTTGTGAGGTTCACAAAGACACAAGTTAGTTTTTTTATTCAATATAACAGTACTAAATATGAAAGGTTTATAATCATAACTCCAAAACCAAACATGAAATTTGTCTTGAAAAGCCTGTAATATTGAATATGTGAGTTTTACCGGAATCAGGTATTTTGGAAAGGATCACAAATACAAAAATCAGGTTTTGTCAAAAATCAGGTTTGTCAAACTCAAAATGTCAGTTTTTGAAACATAACTCCAAAAATACACATGCAAACTGTCTAATAATGCCTGAAGAAATGCATCTTTGAGAGTTTTCCAGAAAAAAAACATTTGGTAGGGTTTGCAAAAACAAAAAGTATATTTTTACTCAATTTGACAGTAATGTACTTAGAATCCTGAGATAATGCGAAAAAAGCAATAAAAACGTATTCCAACATAATTCCTAATCCAAACGTGCAAAATGTCTAAAAATGCCTGTGATATTGAATACATGTGAGTTTTACTAGATACAGTTGTTTTTCTATGGTTTGCAAATACAAAAATGAGGTTTTACTCAATATGACTGTATACTGTAACACTCAATATGACAGTTATTTAAACATAACTCCTACACCACACATGAAAAATGGCTAATAATGCCTGAAATAATGCATCTTTGGGAGTTTTATTCGAAACCTATGCTTTTTTAAATCTTGCAAATGCAAAAAGTAGTTTTTTACTCAATATGACTATAATAGTCTTACAATCCTGAGATAATGCGAAAAAAGCCAGAAAAATGTATTCAAACATAACTTCTAAACAACACATGGAAAATGGCTACTAATGCCAAGATATATGTATTTTTGTTAGTTGTACTAGAAAAATCATCTTTTGTGAGGTTCACAAAGACACAAGTTAGTTTTTTTTTTCAATATAACAGTACTAAATATGAAAGGTTTATAATCATAACTCCAAAACCAAACATGAAATTTGTCTTGAAAAGCCTGTAATATTGAATTTATGTGAGTTTTACCGGAATCAGGTATTTTGGAAAGGATCACAAATACAAAAATCAGGTTTTGTCAAAAATCAGGTTTGTCAAACTCAAAATGTCAGTTTTTGGAACATAACTCCAAAAATACACATACAAAATGTCTAATAATGCCTGAAGAAATGCATCTTTGAGAGTTTTCCAGAAAAAAAACATTTGGTAGGGTTTGCAAAAACAAAAAGTATATTTTTACTCAATTTGACAGTAATGTACTTAGAATCCTGAGATAATGCGAAAAAAGCAATAAAAACGTATTCCAACATAATTCCTAATCCAAACGTGCAAAATGTCTAAAAATGCCTGTGATATTGAATACATGTGAGTTTTACTAGATACAGTTGTTTTTCTATGGTTTGCAAATACAAAAATGAGGTTTTACTCAATATGACTGTATACTGTAACACTCAATATGACAGTTATTTAAACATAACTCCTACACCACACATGAAAAATGGCTAATAATGCCTGAAATAATGCATCTTTGGGAGTTTTATTCGAAACATATGCTTTTTTAAATCTTACAAATGCAAAAAGTAGTTTTTTACTCAATATGACTATAATAGTCTTACAATCCTGAGATAATGCGAAAAAAGCCAGAAAAATGTATTCAAACATAACTTCTAAACAACACATGGAAAATGGCTACTAATACCAAGATATATGTATTTTTGTTAGTTGTACTAGAAAAAGCATCTTTTGTGAGGTTCACAAAGACACAAGTTAGTTTTTTTATTCAATATAACAGTACTAAATATGAAAGGTTTATAATCATAACTCCAAAACCAAACATGAAATTTGTCTTGAAAAGCCTGTAATATTGAATATGTGAGTTTTACCGGAATCAGGTATTTTGGAAAGGATCACAAATACAAAAATCAGGTTTTGTCAAAAATCAGGTTTGTCAAACTCAAAATGTCAGTTTTTGAAACATAACTCCAAAAATACACATGCAAACTGTCTAATAATGCCTGAAGAAATGCATCTTTGAGAGTTTTCCAGAAAAAAAACATTTGGTAGGGTTTGCAAAAACAAAAAGTATATTTTTACTCAATTTGACAGTAATGTACTTAGAATCCTGAGATAATGCGAAAAAAGCAATAAAAACGTATTCCAACATAATTCCTAATACAAACGTGCAAAATGTCTAAAAATGCCTGTGATATTGAATACATGTGAGTTTTACTAGATACAGTTGTTTTTCTATGGTTTGCAAATACAAAAATGAGGTTTTACTCAATATGACTGCATACTGTAACACTCAATATGACAGTTATTTAAACATAACTCCTACACCACACATGAAAAATGGCTAATAATGCCTGAAATAATGCATCTTTGGGAGTTTTATTCGAAACATATGCTTTTTTAAATCTTGCAAATGCAAAAAGTAGTTTTTTACTCAATATGACTATAATAGTCTTACAATCCTGAGATAATGCGAAAAAAGCCATAAAAATGTATTCAAACATAACTTCTAAACAACACATGGAAAATGGCTACTAATGCCAAGATATATGTATTTTTGTTAGTTGTACTAGAAAAATCATCTTTTGTGAGGTTCACAAAGACACAAGTTAGTTTTTTTTTTCAATATAACAGTACTAAATATGAAAGGTTTATAATCATAACTCCAAAACCAAACATGAAATTTGTCTTGAAAAGCCTGTAATATTGAATTTATGTGAGTTTTACCGGAATCAGGTATTTTGGAAAGGATCACAAATACAAAAATCAGGTTTTGTCAAAAATCAGGTTTGTCAAACTCAAAATGTCAGTTTTTGGAGCATAACTCCAAAAATACACATACAAAATGTCTAATAATGCCTGAAGAAATGCATCTTTGAGAGTTTTCCAGAAAAAAAACATTTGGTAGGGTTTGCAAAAACAAAAAGTATATTTTTACTCAATTTGACAGTAATGTACTTAGAATCCTGAGATAATGCGAAAAAAGCAATAAAAACGTATTCCAACATAATTCCTAATCCAAACGTGCAAAATGTCTAAAAATTCCTGTGATATTGAATACATGTGAGTTTTACTAGATACAGTTGTTTTTCTATGGTTTGCAAATACAAAAATGAGGTTTTACTCAATATGACTGCATACTGTAACACTCAATATGACAGTTATTTAAACATAACTCCTACACCACACATGAAAAATGGCTAATAATGCCTGAAATAATGCATCTTTGGGAGTTTTATTCGAAACATATGCTTTTTTAAATCTTGCAAATGCAAAAAGTAGTTTTTTACTCAATATGACTATAATAGTCTTACAATCCTGAGATAATGCGAAAAAAGCCATAAAAATGTATTCAAACATAACTTCTAAACAACACATGGAAAATGGCTACTAATGCCAAGATATATGTATTTTTGTTAGTTGTACTAGAAAAATCATCTTTTGTGAGGTTCACAAAGACACAAGTTAGTTTTTTTTTTCAATATAACAGTACTAAATATGAAAGGTTTATAATCATAACTCCAAAACCAAACATGAAATTTGTCTTGAAAAGCCTGTAATATTGAATTTATGTGAGTTTTACCGGAATCAGGTATTTTGGAAAGGATCACAAATACAAAAATCAGGTTTTGTCAAAAATCAGGTTTGTCAAACTCAAAATGTCAGTTTTTGGAGCATAACTCCAAAAATACACATACAAAATGTCTAATAATGCCTGGAGAAATGCATCTTTGAGAGTTTTCCAGAAAAAAAACATTTGGTAGGGTTTGCAAAAACAAAAAGTATATTTTTACTCAATTTGACAGTAATGTACTTAGAATCCTGAGATAATGCGAAAAAAGCAATAAAAACGTATTCCAACATAACTCCTAATCCAAACGTGCAAAATGTCTAAAAATTCCTGTGATATTGAATACATGTGAGTTTTACTAGATACAGTTGTTTTTCTATGGTTTGCAAATACAAAAATGAGGTTTTACTCAATATGACTGTATACTGTAACACTCAATATGACATTTATTTAAACATAACTCCTACACCACACATGAAAAATGGCTAACAATGCCTGAAATAATGCATCTTTGGGAGTTTTATTCGAAACATATGCTTTTTTAAATCTTGCAAATGCAAAAAGTAGTTTTTTACTCAATATGACTATAATAGTCTTACAATCCTGAGATAATGCGAAAAAAGCAATAAAAATGTATTCAAGCATAACTTCTAAACAACACATGGAAAATGGCTACTAATACCAAGATATATGTATTTTTGTTAGTTGTACTAGAAAAAGCATCTTTTGTGAGGTTCACAAAGACACAAGTTAGTTTTTTTATTCAATATAACAGTACTAAATATGAAAGGTTTATAATCATAACTCCAAAACCAAACATGAAATTTGTCTTGAAAAGCCTGTAATATTGAATATGTGAGTTTTACCGGAATCAGGTATTTTGGAAAGGATCACAAATACAAAAATCAGGTTTTGTCAAAAATCAGGTTTGTCAAACTCAAAATGTCAGTTTTTGAAACATAACTCCAAAAATACACATGCAAAATGTCTAATAATGCCTGAAGAAATGCATCTTTGAGAGTTTTCCAGAAAAAAACCATTTGGTAGGGTTTGCAAAAACAAAAAGTATATTTTTACTCAATTTGACAGTAATGTACTTAGAATCCTGAGATAATGCGAAAAAAGCAATAAAAACGTATTCCAACATAATTCCTAATCCAAACGTGCAAAATGTCTAAAAATGCCTGTGATATTGAATACATGTGAGTTTTACTAGATGCAGTTGTTTTTCTATGGTTTGCAAATACAAAAATGAGGTTTTACTCAATATGACTGTATACTGTAACACTCAATATGACAGTTATTTAAACATAACTCCTACACCACACATGAAAAATGGCTAATAATGCCTGAAATAATGCATCTTTGGGAGTTTTATTCGAAACATATGCTTTTTTAAATCTTGCAAATGCAAAAAGTAGTTTTTTACTCAATATGACTATAATAGTCTTACAATCCTGAGATAATGCGAAAAAAGCCATAAAAATGTATTCAAACATAACTTCTAAACAACACATGGAAAATGGCTACTAATGCCAAGATATATGTATTTTTGTTAGTTGTACTAGAAAAATCATCTTTTGTGAGGTTCACAAAGACACAAGTTAGTTTTTTTTTCAATATAACAGTACTAAATATGAAAGGTTTATAATCATAACTCCAAAACCAAACATGAAATTTGTCTTGAAAAGCCTGTAATATTGAATATGTGAATTTTACCGGAATCAGGTATTTTGGAAAGGATCACAAATACAAAAATCAGGTTTTGTCAAAAATCAGGTTTGTCAAACTCAAAATGTCAGTTTTTGAAACATAACTCCAAAAATACACATACAAAATGTCTAATAATGCCTGAAGAAATGCATCTTTGAGAGTTTTCCAGAAAAAAAACATTTGGTAGGGTTTGCAAAAACAAAAAGTATATTTTTACTCAATTTGACAGTAATGTGCTTAGAATCCTGAGATAATGCAAAAAAAGCAATAAAAACGTATTCCAACATAATTCCTAATCCAAACGTGCAAAATGTCTAAAAATGCCTGTGATATTGAATACATGTGAGTTTTACTAGATACAGTTGTTTTTCTATGGTTTGCAAATACAAAAATGAGGTTTTACTCAATATGACTGCATACTGTAACACTCAATATGACAGTTATTTAAACATAACTCCTACACCACACATGAAAAATGGCTAATAATGCCTGAAATAATGCATCTTTGGGAGTTTTATTCGAAACATATGCTTTTTTTAAATCTTGCAAATGCAAAAAGTAGTTTTTTACTCAATATGACTATAATAGTCTTACAATCCTGAGATAATGCGAAAAAGCCAGAAAAATGTATTCAAACATAACTTCTAAACAACACATGGAAAATGGCTACTAATGCCAAGATATATGTATTTTTGTTAGTTGTACTAGAAAAATCATCTTTTGTGAGGTTCACAAAGACACAAGTTAGTTTTTTTTTTCAATATAACAGTACTAAATATGAAAGGTTTATAATCATAACTCCAAAACCAAACATGAAATTTGTCTTGAAAAGCCTGTAATATTGAATTTATGTGAGTTTTACCGGAATCAGGTATTTTGGAAAGGATCACAAATACAAAAATCAGGTTTTGTCAAAAATCAGGTTTGTCAAACTCAAAATGTCAGTTTTTGAAACATAACTCCAAAAATACACATACAAAATGTCTAATAATGCCTGAAGAAATGCATCTTTGAGAGTTTTCCAGAAAAAAAACATTTGGTAGGGTTTGCAAAAAAAAAAAGGATATTTTTACTCAATTTGACAGTAATGTACTTAGAATCCTGAGATAATGCAAAAAAAGCAATAAAAACGTATTCCAACATAATTCCTAATCCAAACGTGCAAAATGTCTAAAAAATGCCTGTGATATTGAATACATGTGAGTTTTACTAGATACAGTTGTTTTTCTATGGTTTGCAAATACAAAAATGAGGTTTTACTCAATATGACTGCATACTGTAACACTCAATATGACAGTTATTTAAACATAACTCCTACACCACACATGAAAAATTGCTAATAATGCCTGAAATAATGCATCTTTGGGAGTTTTATTCGAAACATATGCTTTTTTAAATCTTGCAAATGCAAAAAGTAGTTTTTTACTCAATATGACTATAATAGTCTTACAATCCTGAGATAATGCGAAAAAAGCCATAAAAATGTATTCAAACATAACTTCTAAACAACACATGGAAAATGGCTACTAATGCCAAGATATATGTATTTTTGTTAGTTGTACTAGAAAAATCATCTTTTGTGAGGTTCACAAAGACACAAGTTAGTTTTTTTATTCAACAGTACTAAATATGAAAGGTTTATCATCATAACTCCAAAACCAAACATGAAATTTGTCTTGAAAAGCCTGTAATATTGAATGTATGTGAGTTTTACCGGAATCAGGTATTTTGGAAAGGATCACAAATACAACAATCAGGTTTTGTCAAAAATCAGGTTTGTCAAACTCAAAAGGTCAGTTTTTGAAACATAACTCCAAAAATACACATGCAAACTGTCTAATAATGCCTGAAGAAATGCATCTTTGAGAGTTTTCCAGAAAAAAAACATTTGGTAGGGTTTGCAAAAGCAAAAAGTATATTTTTACTCAATTTGACAGTAATGTACTTAGAATCCTGAGATAATGCGAAAAAAGCAATAAAAACGTATTCCAACATAATTCCTAATCCAAACGTGCAAAATGTCTAAAAATGCCTGTGATATTGAATACATGTGAGTTTTACTAGATACAGTTGTTTTTCTATGGTTTGCAAATACAAAAATGAGGTTTTACTCAATATGACTGTATACTGTAACACTCAATATGACAGTTATTTAAACATAACTCCTACACCACACATGAAAAATGGCTAATAATGCCTGAAATAATGCATCTTTGGGAGTTTTATTCGAAACATATGCTTTTTTAAATCTTGCAAATGCAAAAAGTAGTTTTTATTCAATATGACTATAATAGTCTTACAATCATGGGATAATGCGAAAAAAGCCATAAAAATGTATTCAAACATAACTTCTAAACAACACATGGAAAATGGCTACTAATACCAAGATATATGTATTTTTGTTAGTTGTACTAGAAAAAGCATCTTTTGTGAGGTTCACAAAGACACAAGTTAGTTTTTTTATTCAATATAACAGTACTAAATATGAAAGGTTTATAATCATAACTCCAAAACCAAACATGAAATTTGTCTTGAAAAGCCTGTAATATTGAATATGTGAGTTTTACCGGAATCAGGTATTTTGGAAAGGATCACAAATACAAAAATCAGGTTTTGTCAAAAATCAGGTTTGTCAAACTCAAAATGTCAGTTTTTGAAACATAACTCCAAAAATACACATGCAAACTGTCTAATAATGCCTGAAGAAATGCATCTTTGAGAGTTTTCCAGAAAAAAAAACATTTGGTAGGGTTTGCAAAAAAAAAAAGGATATTTTTACTCAATTTGACAGTAATGTACTTAGAATCCTGAGATAATGCGAAAAAAGCAATAAAAACGTATTCCAACATAATTCCTAATCCAAACGTGCAAAATGTCTAAAAATGCCTGTGATATTGAATACATGTGAGTTTTACTAGATACAGTTGTTTTTCTATGGTTTGCAAATACAAAAATGAGGTTTTACTCAATATGACTGTATACTGTAACACTCAATATGACAGTTATTTAAACATAACTCCTACACCACACATGAAAAATGGCTAATAATGCCTGAAATAATGCATCTTTGGGAGTTTTATTCGAAACATATGCTTTTTTAAATCTTGCAAATGCAAAAAGTAGTTTTTTACTCAATATGACTATAATAGTCTTACAATCCTGAGATAATGCGAAAAAAGCCATAAAAATGTATTCAAACATAACTTCTAAACAACACATGGAAAATGGCTACTAATGCCAAGATATATGTATTTTTGTTAGTTGTACTAGAAAAATCATCTTTTGTGAGGTTCACAAAGACACAAGTTAGTTTTTTTATTCAACAGTACTAAATATGAAAGGTTTATCATCATAACTCCAAAACCAAACATGAAATTTGTCTTGAAAAGCCTGTAATATTGAATGTATGTGAGTTTTACCGGAATCAGGTATTTTGGAAAGGATCACAAATACAACAATCAGGTTTTGTCAAAAATCAGGTTTGTCAAACTCAAAAGGTCAGTTTTTGAAACATAACTCCAAAAATACACATGCAAACTGTCTAATAATGCCTGAAGAAATGCATCTTTGAGAGTTTTCCAGAAAAAAAACATTTGGTAGGGTTTGCAAAAGCAAAAAGTATATTTTTACTCAATTTGACAGTAATGTACTTAGAATCCTGAGATAATGCGAAAAAAGCAATAAAAACGTATTCCAACATAATTCCTAATCCAAACGTGCAAAATGTCTAAAAATGCCTGTGATATTGAATACATGTGAGTTTTACTAGATACAGTTGTTTTTCTATGGTTTGCAAATACAAAAATGAGGTTTTACTCAATATGACTGTATACTGTAACACTCAATATGACAGTTATTTAAACATAACTCCTACACCACACATGAAAAATGGCTAATAATGCCTGAAATAATGCATCTTTGGGAGTTTTATTCGAAACATATGCTTTTTTAAATCTTGCAAATGCAAAAAGTAGTTTTTTATTCAATATGACTATAATAGTCTTACAATCCTGGGATAATGCGAAAAAAGCCATAAAAATGTATTCAAACATAACTTCTAAACAACACATGGAAAATGGCTACTAATACCAAGATATATGTATTTTTGTTAGTTGTACTAGAAAAAGCATCTTTTGTGAGGTTCACAAAGACACAAGTTAGTTTTTTTATTCAATATAACAGTACTAAATATGAAAGGTTTATAATCATAACTCCAAAACCAAACATGAAATTTGTCTTGAAAAGCCTGTAATATTGAATATGTGAGTTTTACCGGAATCAGGTATTTTGGAAAGGATCACAAATACAAAAATCAGGTTTTGTCAAAAATCAGGTTTGTCAAACTCAAAATGTCAGTTTTTGAAACATAACTCCAAAAATACACATGCAAACTGTCTAATAATGCCTGAAGAAATGCATCTTTGAGAGTTTTCCAGAAAAAAAACATTTGGTAGGGTTTGCAAAAAAAAAAAGGATATTTTTACTCAATTTGACAGTAATGTACTTAGAATCCTGAGATAATGCGAAAAAAGCAATAAAAACGTATTCCAACATAATTCCTAATCCAAACGTGCAAAATGTCTAAAAATGCCTGTGATATTGAATACATGTGAGTTTTACTAGATACAGTTGTTTTTCTATGGTTTGCAAATACAAAAATGAGGTTTTACTCAATATGACTGTATACTGTAACACTCAATATGACAGTTATTTAAACATAACTCCTACACCACACATGAAAAATGGCTAATAATGCCTGAAATAATGCATCTTTGGGAGTTTTATTCGAAACATATGCTTTTTTAAATCTTGCAAATGCAAAAAGTAGTTTTTTACTCAATATGACTATAATAGTCTTACAATCCTGAGATAATGCGAAAAAAGCCAGAAAAATGTATTCAAACATAACTTCTAAACAACACATGGAAAATGGCTACTAATGCCAAGATATATGTATTTTTGTTAGTTGTACTAGAAAAATCATCTTTTGTGAGGTTCACAAAGACACAAGTTAGTTTTTTTTTTTCAATATAACAGTACTAAATATGAAAGGTTTATAATCATAACTCCAAAACCAAACATGAAATTTGTCTTGAAAAGCCTGTAATATTGAATTTATGTGAGTTTTACCGGAATCAGGTATTTTGGAAAGGATCACAAATACAAAAATCAGGTTTTGTCAAAAATCAGGTTTGTCAAACTCAAAATGTCAGTTTTTGAAACATAACTCCAAAAACACACATACAAAATGTCTAATAATGCCTAAAGAAATGCATCTTTGAGAGTTTTCCAGAAAAAAAACATTTGGTATGGTTTGCAAAAACAAAAAGTATATTTTTACTCAATTTGACAGTAATATACTTAGAATCCTGAGATAATGCGAAAAAAGCAATAAAAACGTATTCCAACATAATTCCTAATCCAAACGTGCAAAATGTCTAAAAATGCCTGTGATATTGAATACATGTGAGTTTTACTAGATACAGTTGTTTTTCTATGGTTTGCAAATACAAAAATGAGGTTTTACTCAATATGACTGCATACTGTAACACTCAATATGACAGTTATTTAAACATAACTCCTACACCACACATGAAAAATGGCTAATAATGCCTGAAATAATGCATCTTTGGGAGTTTTATTCGAGACATATGCTTTTTTAAATCTTGCAAATGCAAAAAGTATTTTTTTACTCAATATGACTATAATAGTCTTACAATCCTGAGATAATGCGAAAAAAGCCATAAAAATGTATTCAAACATAACTTCTAAACAACACATGGAAAATGGCTACTAATGCCAAGATATATGTATTTTTGTTAGTTGTACTAGAAAAATCATCTTTTGTGAGGTTCACAAAGACACAAGTTAGTTTTTTTTTTCAATATAACAGTACTAAATAAGAAAGGTTTATAATCATAACTCCAAAACCAAACATGAAATTTGTCTTGAAAAGCCTGTAATATCGAACTTATGTGAGTTTCACCGGAATCAGGTATTTTGGAAAGGATCACAAATACAAAAATCAGGTTTTGTCAAAAATCAGGTTTGTCAAACTCAAAATGTCAGTTTTTGGAACATAACTCCAAAAATACACATACAAAATGTCTAATAATGCCTGAAGAAATGCATCTTTGAGAGTTTTCCAGAAAAAAACATTTGGTAGGGTTTGCAAAAACAAAAAGTATATTTTTACTCAATTTGACAGTAATGTACTTAGAATCCTGAGATAATGCGAAAAAAGCAATAAAAACGTATTCCAACATAATTCCTAATCCAAACGTGCAAAATGTCTAAAAATGCCTGTGATATTGAATACATGTGAGTTTTACTAGATACAGTTGTTTTTCTATGGTTTGCAAATACAAAAATGAGGTTTTACTCAATATGACTGTATACTGTAACACTCAATATGACAGTTATTTAAACATAACTCCTACACCACACATGAAAAATGGCTAATAATGCCTGAAATAATGCATCTTTGGGAGTTTTATTCGAAACATATGCTTTTTTAAATCTTGCAAATGCAAAAAGTATTTTTTTACTCAATATGACTATAATAGTCTTACAATCCTGAGATAATGCGAAAAAAGACAGAAAAATGTATTCAAACATAACTTCTAAACAACACATGGAAAATGGCTACTAATGCCAAGATATATGTATTTTTGTTAGTTGTACTAGAAAAATCATCTTTTGTGAGGTTCACAAAGACACAAGTTAGTTTTTTTTTCAATATAACAGTACTAAATATGAAAGGTTTATAATCATAACTCCAAAACCAAACATGAAATTTGTCTTGAAAAGCCTGTAATATTGAATTTATGTGAGTTTTACCGGAATTAGGTATTTTGGAAAGGATCACAAATACAAAAATCAGGTTTTGTCAAAAATCAGGTTTGTCAAACTCAAAATGTCAGTTTTTGAAACATAACTCCAAAAACACACATACAAAATGTCTAATAATGCCTAAAGAAATGCATCTTTGAGAGTTTTCCAGAAAAAAAACATTTGGTAGGGTTTGCAAAAACAAAAAGTATATTTTTACTCAATTTGACAGTAAGCGGGGGAGTTAAACAGCTTCTTCGCCCGATTTGAGAGAAAAACACCTGCAGCCGTCACAACACCCCCACCCAACACCCACAGCAGCTACACCCTCACACTGGAGGAGCATGAGGTGAGACGCACGCTGAAGGCAGTGAACCCGAGGAAGGCTACGGGCCCAGATGGAGTCCCGGGACAGGTACTAAGAGACTGTGCAGACCAGCTGGCCGGAGTATTTACGAAGATCTTCACCCAGTCCCTCTCCCAGGCCGTCATCCCATCATGCCTGAAGACTTCCACAATAATCCCGGTGCCGAAGAAGAACTCTGTCAGATGTCTGAATGACTACCGTCCAGTAGCACTTACACCTATAGCTATGAAGTGCTTCGAGAAGCTGGTACGGACCCATATCACCTCAGTCCTCCCTCCCGAGCTCGACCCACACCAGTTTGCCTACAGAGCCAACAGGTCCACAGAGGACGCCATCGCCACAGCCCTACACTCCTCCCTGGGTCACCTGGAGACGGGGGGAAGCTACGTGCGGCTGCTTTTTGTGGATTATAGCTCGGCATTTAACACCATTATTCCTGATAGACTGGTGTCCAAACTGTCAGACCTGGGTCTCTCGAACTCCATCTGCATGTGGATTAAGGACTTCTTATCCAACCGCCCCCAGAGGGTGCAGTTGGGTCGCCAAATGTCATCAAGCCTGCACCTCAGTACCGGCTCTCCACAAGGCTGCGTGCTGAGCCCCCTTCTCTACTCCATCTACACATACGACTGCACACCTGCCCACTCCAGCAACTCCATCATCAAATTTGCGGATGACACCACCGTAGTGGGGCTCATCTCGGAGGGAGACGAGGCTGCATATCGGGATGAGGTGGAGAAGCTGTCGGATTGGTGCAAAGTCAACAACCTGGCCCTGAACACCTCCAAGACCAAGGAGCTGGTCATAGACTTCAGGAGGAAAAAAACGGACATCCTGCCCCTGATCATCAGTGGTGACTGTGTGGAGAGGGTCTCCGACTTCCGCTCCCTGGGAGTCCACCTGGCCAACGACCTATCCTGGAGCACCAACACCACGGCTACCATCAAGAAGGCACACCAGAGACTGCACTTCCTGAGAATACTCAGGAACAATCACCTCTCACAGGAACTGCTGGTGTCCTTCTACCGGTGCTCCATTGAGAGCATCCTGACCTACTGCATCTGCGTGTGGTTCAGCAGCTGCACGGCCGCAGAGAGAACGGCGCTCCAGAGAGTCATAAAGACCGCCCAGAAGTTAATCGGATGCCCCCTCCCCTCCCTGGCTGACCTGTACAGCTCCCGCTGTCTCAGGAAAGCACAGAGCATCCTGAAAGACCCATTCCACCCCGGGCACAGCCACCTGGAACTGCTACCCTCAGGCAGACGCTACAGGGTGCTAAAAGCGAGCACCAATAGACTAAAAAATAGCTTTTACCCAAGTGCCATAGTAGCACTAAACAGGCACTGAGTGTCCATATGTCCATCATGTCCTCATGTGTAATGTTTAAATGTTTTTCTATTTTTTTGGACTACAATGTGAAATAATGTTTTATGTATGTGTGTATATGTATTCATATGCATGCAGATATGCATCTGTGTGGATACATATACATATACATATATACATCTGTCATCTCTATCTTTTTTTTTTAATTTATTTTTTATTTATTTATTTATTTATTTTTTTTTTTTTTAATTTATACTACCATGTTGTATATGCCCCTTAGGAGGAGCTGCTCCAATTTCGTTGTTCTTTGAACCTGTTCATTGCAATAATGACAATAAAACTCTATTCTATTCTATTCTATTCTATTCTAATGTACTTAGAATCCTGAGATAATGCGAAAAAAGCAATAAAAACGTATTCCAACATAATTCCTAATGCAAACGTGCAAAATGTCTAAAAATGCCTGTGATATTGAATACATGTGAGTTTTACTAGATACAGTTGTTTTTCTATGGTTTGCAAACACAAAAATGAGGTTTTACTCAATATGACTGCATACTGTAACACTCAATATGACAGTTATTTAAACATAACTCCTACACCACACATGAAAAATGGCTAATAATGCCTGAAATAATGCATCTTTGGGAGTTTTATTCGAAACATATGCTTTTTTAAATCTTGCAAATGCAAAAAGTAGTTTTTTACTCAATATGACTATAATAGTCTTACAATCCTGAGATAATGCGAAAAAAGACAGAAAAATGTATTCAAACATAACTTCTAAACAACACATGGAAAATGGCTACTAATGCCAAGATATATGTATTTTTGTTAGTTGTACTAGAAAAATCATCTTTTGTGAGGTTCACAAAGACACAAGTTAGTTTTTTTTTCAATATAACAGTACTAAATATGAAAGGTTTATAATCATAACTCCAAAACCAAACATGAAATTTGTCTTGAAAAGCCTGTAATATTGAATTTATGTGAGTTTTACCGGAATCAGGTATTTTGGAAAGGATCACAAATACAAAAATCAGGTTTTGTCAAAAATCAGGTTTGTCAAACTCAAAATGTCAGTTTTTGGAACATAACTCCAAAAATACACATACAAAATGTCTAATAATGCCTGAAGAAATGCATCTTTGAGAGTTTTCCAGAAAAAAAACATGTGGTAGGGTTTGCAAAAACAAAAAGTATACTTTTACTCAATTTGACAGTAATGTACTTAGAATCCTGAGATAATGCGAAAAAAGCAATAAAAACGTATTCCAACATAATTCCTAATCCAAACGTGCAAAATGTCTAAAAATGCCTGTGATATTGAATACATGTGAGTTTTACTAGATACAGTTGTTTTTCTATGGTTTGCAAATACAAAAATGAGGTTTTACTCAATATGGCTGTATACTGTAACACTCAATATGACAGTTATTTAAACATAACTCCTACACCACACATGAAAAATGGCTAATAATGCCTGAAATAATGCATCTTTGGGAGTTTTATTCGAAACATATGCTTTTTTAAATCTTGCAAATGCAAAAAGTAGTTTTTTACTCAATATGACTATAATAGTCTTACAATCCTGAGATAATGCGAAAAAAGCCAGAAAAATGTATTCAAACATAACTTCTAAACAACACATGGAAAATGGCTACTAATACCAAGATATATGTATTTTTGGTAGTTGTACTAGAAAAAGCATCTTTTGTGAGGTTCACAAAGACACAAGTTAGTTTTTTTATTCAATATAACAGTACTAAATATGAAAGGTTTATAATCATAACTCCAAAACCAAACATTAAATTTGTCTTGAAAAGCCTGTAATATTGAATATGTGACTTTTACCGGAATCAGGTATTTTGGAAAGGATCACAAATACAAAAATCAGGTTTTGTCAAAAATCAGGTTTGTCAAACTCAAAATGTCAGTTTTTGAAACATAACTCCAAAAATACACATGCAAACTGTCTAATAATGCCTGAAGAAATGCATCTTTGAGAGTTTTCCAGAAAAAAAACATTTGGTAGGGTTTGCAAAAACAAAAAGTATATTTTTACTCAATTTGACAGTAATGTACTTAGAATCCTGAGATAATGCGAAAAAAGCAATAAAAACGTATTCCAACATAATTCCTAATACAAACGTGCAAAATGTCTAAAAATGCCTGTGATATTGAATACATGTGAGTTTTACTAGATACAGTTGTTTTTCTATGGTTTGCAAATACAAAAATGAGGTTTTACTCAATATGACTGCATACTGTAACACTCAATATGACAGTTATTTAAACATAACTCCTACACCACACATGAAAAATGGCTAATAATGCCTGAAATAATGCATCTTTGGGAGTTTTATTCGAAACATATGCTTTTTTAAATCTTGCAAATGCAAAAAGTAGTTTTTTACTCAATATGACTATAATAGTCTTACAATCCTGAGATAATGCGAAAAAAGCCATAAAAATGTATTCAAACATAACTTCTAAACAACACATGGAAAATGGCTACTAATGCCAAGATATATGTATTTTTGTTAGTTGTACTAGAAAAATCATCTTTTGTGAGGTTCACAAAGACACAAGTTAGTTTTTTTTTTCAATATAACAGTACTAAATATGAAAGGTTTATAATCATAACTCCAAAACCAAACATGAAATTTGTCTTGAAAAGCCTGTAATATTGAATTTATGTGAGTTTTACCGGAATCAGGTATTTTGGAAAGGATCACAAATACAAAAATCAGGTTTTGTCAAAAATCAGGTTTGTCAAACTCAAAATGTCAGTTTTTGGAGCATAACTCCAAAAATACACATACAAAATGTCTAATAATGCCTGGAGAAATGCATCTTTGAGAGTTTTCCAGAAAAAAAACATTTGGTAGGGTTTGCAAAAACAAAAAGTATATTTTTACTCAATTTGACAGTAATGTACTTAGAATCCTGAGATAATGCGAAAAAAGCAATAAAAACGTATTCCAACATAACTCCTAATCCAAACGTGCAAAATGTCTAAAAATTCCTGTGATATTGAATACATGTGAGTTTTACTAGATACAGTTGTTTTTCTATGGTTTGCAAATACAAAAATGAGGTTTTACTCAATATGACTGTATACTGTAACACTCAATATGACATTTATTTAAACATAACTCCTACACCACACATGAAAAATGGCTAACAATGCCTGAAATAATGCATCTTTGGGAGTTTTATTCGAAACATATGCTTTTTTAAATCTTGCAAATGCAAAAAGTAGTTTTTTACTCAATATGACTATAATAGTCTTACAATCCTGAGATAATGCGAAAAAAGCAATAAAAATGTATTCAAGCATAACTTCTAAACAACACATGGAAAATGGCTACTAATACCAAGATATATGTATTTTTGTTAGTTGTACTAGAAAAAGCATCTTTTGTGAGGTTCACAAAGACACAAGTTAGTTTTTTTATTCAATATAACAGTACTAAATATGAAAGGTTTATAATCATAACTCCAAAACCAAACATGAAATTTGTCTTGAAAAGCCTGTAATATTGAATATGTGAGTTTTACCGGAATCAGGTATTTTGGAAAGGATCACAAATACAAAAATCAGGTTTTGTCAAAAATCAGGTTTGTCAAACTCAAAATGTCAGTTTTTGAAACATAACTCCAAAAATACACATGCAAAATGTCTAATAATGCCTGAAGAAATGCATCTTTGAGAGTTTTCCAGAAAAAAAACATTTGGTAGGGTTTGCAAAAACAAAAAGTATATTTTTACTCAATTTGACAGTAATGTACTTAGAATCCTGAGATAATGCGAAAAAAGCAATAAAAACGTATTCCAACATAATTCCTAATCCAAACGTGCAAAATGTCTAAAAATGCCTGTGATATTGAATACATGTGAGTTTTACTAGATGCAGTTGTTTTTCTATGGTTTGCAAATACAAAAATGAGGTTTTACTCAATATGACTGTATACTGTAACACTCAATATGACAGTTATTTAAACATAACTCCTACACCACACATGAAAAATGGCTAATAATGCCTGAAATAATGCATCTTTGGGAGTTTTATTCGAAACATATGCTTTTTTAAATCTTGCAAATGCAAAAAGTAGTTTTTTACTCAATATGACTATAATAGTCTTACAATCCTGAGATAATGCGAAAAAAGCCATAAAAATGTATTCAAACATAACTTCTAAACAACACATGGAAAATGGCTACTAATGCCAAGATATATGTATTTTTGTTAGTTGTACTAGAAAAATCATCTTTTGTGAGGTTCACAAAGACACAAGTTAGTTTTTTTTTTCAATATAACAGTACTAAATATGAAAGGTTTATAATCATAACTCCAAAACCAAACATGAAATTTGTCTTGAAAAGCCTGTAATATTGAATATGTGAATTTTACCGGAATCAGGTATTTTGGAAAGGATCACAAATACAAAAATCAGGTTTTGTCAAAAATCAGGTTTGTCAAACTCAAAATGTCAGTTTTTGAAACATAACTCCAAAAATACACATACAAAATGTCTAATAATGCCTGAAGAAATGCATCTTTGAGAGTTTTCCAGAAAAAAAACATTTGGTAGGGTTTGCAAAAACAAAAAGTATATTTTTACTCAATTTGACAGTAATGTGCTTAGAATCCTGAGATAATGTAAAAAAAGCAATAAAAACGTATTCCAACATAATTCCTAATCCAAACGTGCAAAATGTCTAAAAATGCCTGTGATATTGAATACATGTGAGTTTTACTAGATACAGTTGTTTTTCTATGGTTTGCAAATACAAAAATGAGGTTTTACTCAATATGACTGCATACTGTAACACTCAATATGACAGTTATTTAAACATAACTCCTACACCACACATGAAAAATGGCTAATAATGCCTGAAATAATGCATCTTTGGGAGTTTTATTCGAAACATATGCTTTTTTAAATCTTGCAAATGCAAAAAGTAGTTTTTTACTCAATATGACTATAATAGTCTTACAATCCTGAGATAATGCGAAAAAAGCCAGAAAAATGTATTCAAACATAACTTCTAAACAACACATGGAAAATGGCTACTAATGCCAAGATATATGTATTTTTGTTAGTTGTACTAGAAAAATCATCTTTTGTGAGGTTCACAAAGACACAAGTTAGTTTTTTTTTTCAATATAACAGTACTAAATATGAAAGGTTTATAATCATAACTCCAAAACCAAACATGAAATTTGTCTTGAAAAGCCTGTAATATTGAATTTATGTGAGTTTTACCGGAATCAGGTATTTTGGAAAGGATCACAAATACAAAAATCAGGTTTTGTCAAAAATCAGGTTTGTCAAACTCAAAATGTCAGTTTTTGAAACATAACTCCAAAAATACACATACAAAATGTCTAATAATGCCTGAAGAAATGCATCTTTGAGAGTTTTCCAGAAAAAAAACATTTGGTAGGGTTTGCAAAAAAAAAAAGGATATTTTTACTCAATTTGACAGTAATGTACTTAGAATCCTGAGATAATGCAAAAAAAGCAATAAAAACGTATTCCAACATAATTCCTAATCCAAACGTGCAAAATGTCTAAAAATGCCTGTGATATTGAATACATGTGAGTTTTACTAGATACATTTGTTTTTCTATGGTTTGCAAATACAAAAATGAGGTTTTACTCAATATGACTGCATACTGTAACACTCAATATGACAGTTATTTAAACATAACTCCTACACCACACATGAAAAATGGCTAATAATGCCTGAAATAATGCATCTTTGGGAGTTTTATTCGAAACATATGCTTTTTTAAATCTTGCAAATGCAAAAAGTAGTTTTTTACTCAATATGACTATAATAGTCTTACAATCCTGAGATAATGCGAAAAAAGCCATAAAAATGTATTCAAACATAACTTCTAAACAACACATGGAAAATGGCTACTAATGCCAAGATATATGTATTTTTGTTAGTTGTACTAGAAAAATCATCTTTTGTGAGGTTCACAAAGACACAAGTTAGTTTTTTTATTCAACAGTACTAAATATGAAAGGTTTATCATCATAACTCCAAAACCAAACATGAAATTTGTCTTGAAAAGCCTGTAATATTGAATGTATGTGAGTTTTACCGGAATCAGGTATTTTGGAAAGGATCACAAATACAACAATCAGGTTTTGTCAAAAATCAGGTTTGTCAAACTCAAAAGGTCAGTTTTTGAAACATAACTCCAAAAATACACATGCAAACTGTCTAATAATGCCTGAAGAAATGCATCTTTGAGAGTTTTCCAGAAAAAAAACATTTGGTAGGGTTTGCAAAAGCAAAAAGTATATTTTTACTCAATTTGACAGTAATGTACTTAGAATCCTGAGATAATGCGAAAAAAGCAATAAAAACGTATTCCAACATAATTCCTAATCCAAACGTGCAAAATGTCTAAAAATGCCTGTGATATTGAATACATGTGAGTTTTACTAGATACAGTTGTTTTTCTATGGTTTGCAAATACAAAAATGAGGTTTTACTCAATATGACTGTATACTGTAACACTCAATATGACAGTTATTTAAACATAACTCCTACACCACACATGAAAAATGGCTAATAATGCCTGAAATAATGCATCTTTGGGAGTTTTATTCGAAACATATGCTTTTTTAAATCTTGCAAATGCAAAAAGTAGTTTTTTATTCAATATGACTATAATAGTCTTACAATCCTGGGATAATGCGAAAAAAGCCATAAAAATGTATTCAAACATAACTTCTAAACAACACATGGAAAATGGCTACTAATACCAAGATATATGTATTTTTGTTAGTTGTACTAGAAAAAGCATCTTTTGTGAGGTTCACAAAGACACAAGTTAGTTTTTTTATTCAATATAACAGTACTAAATATGAAAGGTTTATAATCATAACTCCAAAACCAAACATGAAATTTGTCTTGAAAAGCCTGTAATATTGAATATGTGAGTTTTACCGGAATCAGGTATTTTGGAAAGGATCACAAATACAAAAATCAGGTTTTGTCAAAAATCAGGTTTGTCAAACTCAAAATGTCAGTTTTTGAAACATAACTCCAAAAATACACATGCAAACTGTCTAATAATGCCTGAAGAAATGCATCTTTGAGAGTTTTCCAGAAAAAAAACATTTGGTAGGGTTTGCAAAAAAAAAAAGGATATTTTTACTCAATTTGACAGTAATGTACTTAGAATCCTGAGATAATGCGAAAAAAGCAATAAAAACGTATTCCAACATAATTCCTAATCCAAACGTGCAAAATGTCTAAAAATGCCTGTGATATTGAATACATGTGAGTTTTACTAGATACAGTTGTTTTTCTATGGTTTGCAAATACAAAAATGAGGTTTTACTCAATATGACTGTATACTGTAACACTCAATATGACAGTTATTTAAACATAACTCCTACACCACACATGAAAAATGGCTAATAATGCCTGAAATAATGCATCTTTGGGAGTTTTATTCGAAACATATGCTTTTTTAAATCTTGCAAATGCAAAAAGTAGTTTTTTACTCAATATGACTATAATAGTCTTACAATCCTGAGATAATGCGAAAAAAGCCAGAAAAATGTATTCAAACATAACTTCTAAACAACACATGGAAAATGGCTACTAATGCCAAGATATATGTATTTTTGTTAGTTGTACTAGAAAAATCATCTTTTGTGAGGTTCACAAAGACACAAGTTAGTTTTTTTTTTTCAATATAACAGTACTAAATATGAAAGGTTTATAATCATAACTCCAAAACCAAACATGAAATTTGTCTTGAAAAGCCTGTAATATTGAATTTATGTGAGTTTTACCGGAATCAGGTATTTTGGAAAGGATCACAAATACAAAAATCAGGTTTTGTCAAAAATCAGGTTTGTCAAACTCAAAATGTCAGTTTTTGAAACATAACTCCAAAAACACACATACAAAATGTCTAATAATGCCTAAAGAAATGCATCTTTGAGAGTTTTCCAGAAAAAAAACATTTGGTATGGTTTGCAAAAACAAAAAGTATATTTTTACTCAATTTGACAGTAATATACTTAGAATCCTGAGATAATGCGAAAAAAGCAATAAAAACGTATTCCAACATAATTCCTAATCCAAACGTGCAAAATGTCTAAAAATGCCTGTGATATTGAATACATGTGAGTTTTACTAGATACAGTTGTTTTTCTATGGTTTGCAAATACAAAAATGAGGTTTTACTCAATATGACTGCATACTGTAACACTCAATATGACAGTTATTTAAACATAACTCCTACACCACACATGAAAAATGGCTAATAATGCCTGAAATAATGCATCTTTGGGAGTTTTATTCGAGACATATGCTTTTTTAAATCTTGCAAATGCAAAAAGTATTTTTTTACTCAATATGACTATAATAGTCTTACAATCCTGAGATAATGCGAAAAAAGCCATAAAAATGTATTCAAACATAACTTCTAAACAACACATGGAAAATGGCTACTAATGCCAAGATATATGTATTTTTGTTAGTTGTACTAGAAAAATCATCTTTTGTGAGGTTCACAAAGACACAAGTTAGTTTTTTTTTTCAATATAACAGTACTAAATAAGAAAGGTTTATAATCATAACTCCAAAACCAAACATGAAATTTGTCTTGAAAAGCCTGTAATATCGAACTTATGTGAGTTTCACCGGAATCAGGTATTTTGGAAAGGATCACAAATACAAAAATCAGGTTTTGTCAAAAATCAGGTTTGTCAAACTCAAAATGTCAGTTTTTGGAACATAACTCCAAAAATACACATACAAAATGTCTAATAATGCCTGAAGAAATGCATCTTTGAGAGTTTTCCAGAAAAAAACATTTGGTAGGGTTTGCAAAAACAAAAAGTATATTTTTACTCAATTTGACAGTAATGTACTTAGAATCCTGAGATAATGCGAAAAAAGCAATAAAAACGTATTCCAACATAATTCCTAATCCAAACGTGCAAAATGTCTAAAAATGCCTGTGATATTGAATACATGTGAGTTTTACTAGATACAGTTGTTTTTCTATGGTTTGCAAATACAAAAATGAGGTTTTACTCAATATGACTGTATACTGTAACACTCAATATGACAGTTATTTAAACATAACTCCTACACCACACATGAAAAATGGCTAATAATGCCTGAAATAATGCATCTTTGGGAGTTTTATTCGAAACATATGCTTTTTTAAATCTTGCAAATGCAAAAAGTAGTTTTTTACTCAATATGACTATAATAGTCTTACAATCCTGAGATAATGCGAAAAAAGACAGAAAAATGTATTCAAACATAACTTCTAAACAACACATGGAAAATGGCTACTAATGCCAAGATATATGTATTTTTGTTAGTTGTACTAGAAAAATCATCTTTTGTGAGGTTCACAAAGACACAAGTTAGTTTTTTTTTCAATATAACAGTACTAAATATGAAAGGTTTATAATCATAACTCCAAAACCAAACATGAAATTTGTCTTGAAAAGCCTGTAATATTGAATTTATGTGAGTTTTACCGGAATTAGGTATTTTGGAAAGGATCACAAATACAAAAATCAGGTTTTGTCAAAAATCAGGTTTGTCAAACTCAAAATGTCAGTTTTTGAAACATAACTCCAAAAACACACATACAAAATGTCTAATAATGCCTAAAGAAATGCATCTTTGAGAGTTTTCCAGAAAAAAAACATTTGGTAGGGTTTGCAAAAACAAAAAGTATATTTTTACTCAATTTGACAGTAAGCGGGGGAGTTAAACAGCTTCTTCGCCCGATTTGAGAGAAAAACACCTGCAGCCGTCACAACACCCCCACCCAACACCCACAGCAGCTACACCCTCACACTGGAGGAGCATGAGGTGAGACGCACGCTGAAGGCAGTGAACCCGAGGAAGGCTACGGGCCCAGATGGAGTCCCGGGACAGGTACTAAGAGACTGTGCAGACCAGCTGGCCGGAGTATTTACGAAGATCTTCACCCAGTCCCTCTCCCAGGCCGTCATCCCATCATGCCTGAAGACTTCCACAATAATCCCGGTGCCGAAGAAGAACTCTGTCAGATGTCTGAATGACTACCGTCCAGTAGCACTTACACCTATAGCTATGAAGTGCTTCGAGAAGCTGGTACGGACCCATATCACCTCAGTCCTCCCTCCCGAGCTCGACCCACACCAGTTTGCCTACAGAGCCAACAGGTCCACAGAGGACGCCATCGCCACAGCCCTACACTCCTCCCTGGGTCACCTGGAGACGGGGGGAAGCTACGTGCGGCTGCTTTTTGTGGATTATAGCTCGGCATTTAACACCATTATTCCTGATAGACTGTGTCCAAACTGTCAGACCTGGGTCTCTCGAACTCCATCTGCATGTGGATTAAGGACTTCTTATCCAACCGCCCCCAGAGGGTGCAGTTGGGTCGCCAAATGTCATCAAGCCTGCACCTCAGTACCGGCTCTCCACAAGGCTGCGTGCTGAGCCCCCTTCTCTACTCCATCTACACATACGACTGCACACCTGCCCACTCCAGCAACTCCATCATCAAATTTGCGGATGACACCACCGTAGTGGGGCTCATCTCGGAGGGAGACGAGGCTGCATATCGGGATGAGGTGGAGAAGCTGTCGGATTGGTGCAAAGTCAACAACCTGGCCCTGAACACCTCCAAGACCAAGGAGCTGGTCATAGACTTCAGGAGGAAAAAAACGGACATCCTGCCCCTGATCATCAGTGGTGACTGTGTGGAGAGGGTCTCCGACTTCCGCTCCCTGGGAGTCCACCTGGCCAACGACCTATCCTGGAGCACCAACACCACGGCTACCATCAAGAAGGCACACCAGAGACTGCACTTCCTGAGAATACTCAGGAACAATCACCTCTCACAGGAACTGCTGGTGTCCTTCTACCGGTGCTCCATTGAGAGCATCCTGACCTACTGCATCTGCGTGTGGTTCAGCAGCTGCACGGCCGCAGAGAGAACGGCGCTCCAGAGAGTCATAAAGACCGCCCAGAAGTTAATCGGATGCCCCCTCCCCTCCCTGGCTGACCTGTACAGCTCCCGCTGTCTCAGGAAAGCACAGAGCATCCTGAAAGACCCATTCCACCCCGGGCACAGCCACCTGGAACTGCTACCCTCAGGCAGACGCTACAGGGTGCTAAAAGCGAGCACCAATAGACTAAAAAATAGCTTTTACCCAAGTGCCATAGTAGCACTAAACAGGCACTGAGTGTCCATATGTCCATCATGTCCTCATGTGTAATGTTTAAATGTTTTTCTATTTTTTTGGACTACAATGTGAAATAATGTTTTATGTATGTGTGTATATGTATTCATATGCATGCAGATATGCATCTGTGTGGATACATATACATATACATATATACATCTGTCATCTCTATCTTTTTTTTTTAATTTATTTTTTATTTATTTATTTATTTATTTTTTTTTTTTTTAATTTATACTACCATGTTGTATATGCCCCTTAGGAGGAGCTGCTCCAATTTCGTTGTTCTTTGAACCTGTTCATTGCAATAATGACAATAAAACTCTATTCTATTCTATTCTATTCTATTCTAATGTACTTAGAATCCTGAGATAATGCGAAAAAAGCAATAAAAACGTATTCCAACATAATTCCTAATGCAAACGTGCAAAATGTCTAAAATGCCTGTGATATTGAATACATGTGAGTTTTACTAGATACAGTTGTTTTTCTATGGTTTGCAAACACAAAAATGAGGTTTTACTCAATATGACTGCATACTGTAACACTCAATATGACAGTTATTTAAACATAACTCCTACACCACACATGAAAAATGGCTAATAATGCCTGAAATAATGCATCTTTGGGAGTTTTATTCGAAACATATGCTTTTTTAAATCTTGCAAATGCAAAAAGTAGTTTTTTACTCAATATGACTATAATAGTCTTACAATCCTGAGATAATGCGAAAAAAGACAGAAAAATGTATTCAAACATAACTTCTAAACAACACATGGAAAATGGCTACTAATGCCAAGATATATGTATTTTTGTTAGTTGTACTAGAAAAATCATCTTTTGTGAGGTTCACAAAGACACAAGTTAGTTTTTTTTTCAATATAACAGTACTAAATATGAAAGGTTTATAATCATAACTCCAAAACCAAACATGAAATTTGTCTTGAAAAGCCTGTAATATTGAATTTATGTGAGTTTTACCGGAATCAGGTATTTTGGAAAGGATCACAAATACAAAAATCAGGTTTTGTCAAAAATCAGGTTTGTCAAACTCAAAATGTCAGTTTTTGGAACATAACTCCAAAAATACACATACAAAATGTCTAATAATGCCTGAAGAAATGCATCTTTGAGAGTTTTCCAGAAAAAAAAACATTTGGTAGGGTTTGCAAAAACAAAAAGTATATTTTTACTCAATTTGACAGTAATGTACTTAGAATCCTGAGATAATGCGAAAAAAGCAATAAAAACGTATTCCAACATAATTCCTAATCCAAACGTGCAAAATGTCTAAAAATGCCTGTGATATTGAATACATGTGAGTTTTACTAGATACAGTTGTTTTTCTATGGTTTGCAAATACAAAAATGAGGTTTTACTCAATATGGCTGTATACTGTAACACTCAATATGACAGTTATTTAAACATAACTCCTACACCACACATGAAAAATGGCTAATAATGCCTGAAATAATGCATCTTTGGGAGTTTTTATTCGAAACATATGCTTTTTTAAATCTTGCAAATGCAAAAAGTAGTTTTTTACTCAATATGACTATAATAGTCTTACAATCCTGAGATAATGCGAAAAAAGCCAGAAAAATGTATTCAAACATAACTTCTAAACAACACATGGAAAATGGCTACTAATACCAAGATATATGTATTTTTGTTAGTTGTACTAGAAAAAACATCTTTTGTGAGGTTCACAAAGACACAAGTTAGTTTTTTTATTCAATATAACAGTACTAAATATGAAAGGTTTATAATCATAACTCCAAAACCAAACATGAAAATTTGGTCTTGAAAGCCTGTAATATTGAATATGTGAGTTTTACCGGAATCAGGTATTTTGGAAAGGATCACAAATACAAAAATCAGGTTTTGTCAAAAATCAGGTTTGTCAAACTCAAAATGTCAGTTTTTGAAACATAACTCCAAAAATACACATGCAAACTGTCTAATAATGCCTGAAGAAATGCATCTTTGAGAGTTTTCCAGAAAAAAAACATTTGGTAGGGTTTGCAAAAACAAAAAGTATATTTTTACTCAATTTGACAGTAATGTACTTAGAATCCTGAGATAATGCGAAAAAAGCAATAAAAATGTATTCCAACATAATTCCTAATCCAAACGTGCAAAATGTCTAAAAATGCCTGTGATATTGAATACATGTGAGTTTTACTGGATACAGTTGTTTTTCTATGGTTTGCAAATACAAAAATGAGGTTTTACTCAATATGACTGTATACTGTAACACTCAATATGACAGTTATTTAAACATAACTCCTACACCACACATGAAAAATGGCTAATAATGCCTGAAATAATGCATCTTTGGGAGTTTTATTCGAAACATATGCTTTTTTAAATCTTGCAAATGCAAAAAGTAGTTTTTTACTCAATATGACTATAATAGTCTTACAATCCTGAGATAATGCGAAAAAAGCCAGAAAATGTATTCAAACATAACTTCTAAACAACACATGGAAAATGGCTACTAATACCAAGATATATGTATTTTTGGTAGTTGTACTAGAAAAAGCATCTTTTGTGAGGTTCACAAAGACACAAGTTAGTTTTTTTATTCAATATAACAGTACTAAATATGAAAGGTTTATAATCATAACTCCAAAACCAAACATTAAATTTGTCTTGAAAAGCCTGTAATATTGAATATGTGACTTTTACCGGAATCAGGTATTTTGGAAAGGATCACAAATACAAAAATCAGGTTTTGTCAAAAATCTGGTTTGTCAAACTCAAAATGTCAGTTTTTGAAACATAACTCCAAAAATACACATGCAAACTGTCTAATAATGCCTGAAGAAATGCATCTTTGAGAGTTTTCCAGAAAAAAAACATTTGGTAGGGTTTGCAAAAACAAAAAGTATATTTTTACTCAATTTGACAGTAATGTACTTAGAATCCTGAGATAATGCGAAAAAAGCAATAAAAACGTATTCCAACATAATTCCTAATCCAAACGTGCAAAATGTCTAAAAATGCCTGTGATATTGAATACATGTGAGTTTTACTGGATACAGTTGTTTTTCTATGGTTTGCAAATACAAAAATGAGGTTTTACTCAATATGACTGTATACTGTAACACTCAATATGACAGTTATTTAAACATAACTCCTACACCACACATGAAAAATGGCTAATAATGCCTGAAATAATGCATCTTTGGGAGTTTTATTCGAAACATATGCTTTTTTAAATCTTGCAAATGCAAAAAGTAGTTTTTTACTCAATATGACTATAATAGTCTTACAATCCTGAGATAATGCGAAAAAAGACAGAAAAATGTATTCAAACATAACTTCTAAACAACACATGGAAAATGGCTACTAATGCCAAGATATATGTATTTTTGTTAGTTGTACTAGAAAAATCATCTTTTGTGAGGTTCACAAAGACACAAGTTAGTTTTTTTTTTCAATATAACAGTACTAAATATGAAAGGTTTATAATCATAACTCCAAAACCAAACATGAAATTTGTCTTGAAAAGCCTGTAATATTGAATTTATGTGAGTTTTACCGGAATCAGGTATTTTGGAAAGGATCACAAATACAAAAATCAGGTTTTGTCAAAAATCAGGTTTGTCAAACTCAAAATGTCAGTTTTTGAAACATAACTCCAAAAACACACATACAAAATGTCTAATAATGCCTAAAGAAATGCATCTTTGAGAGTTTTCCAGAAAAAAAAACATTTGGTAGGGTTTGCAAAAACAAAAAGTATATTTTTACTCAATTTGACAGTAATGTACTTAGAATCCTGAGATAATGCGAAAAAAGCAATAAAAACGTATTCCAACATAATTCCTAATGCAAACGTGCAAAATGTCTAAAAATGCCTGTGATATTGAATACATGTGAGTTTTACTAGATACAGTTGTTTTTTCTATGGTTTGCAAATACAAAAATGAGGTTTTACTCAATATGACTGCATACTGTAACACTCAATATGACAGTTATTTAAACATAACTCCTACACCACACATGAAAAATGGCTAATAATGCCTGAAATAATGCATCTTTGGGAGTTTTATTCGAAACATATGCTTTTTTAAATCTTGCAAATGCAAAAAGTAGTTTTTTTACTCAATATGACTATAATAGTCTTACAATCCTGAGATAATGCGAAAAAAGACAGAAAAATGTATTCAAACATAACTTCTAAACAACACATGGAAAATGGCTACTAATGCCAAGATATATGTATTTTTGTTAGTTGTACTAGAAAAATCATCTTTTGTGAGGTTCACAAAGACACAAGTTAGTTTTTTTTTCAATATAACAGTACTAAATATGAAAGGTTTATAATCATAACTCCAAAACCAAACATGAAATTTGTCTTGAAAAGCCTGTAATATTGAATTTATGTGAGTTTTACCGGAATCAGGTATTTTGGAAAGGATCACAAATACAAAAATCAGGTTTTGTCAAAAATCAGGTTTGTCAAACTCAAAATGTCAGTTTTTGGAACATAACTCCAAAAATACACATACAAAATGTCTAATAATGCCTGAAGAAATGCATCTTTGAGAGTTTTCCAGAAAAAAAACATTTGGTAGGGTTTGCAAAAACAAAAAGTATATTTTTACTCAATTTGACAGTAATGTACTTAGAATCCTGAGATAATGCGAAAAAAGCAATAAAAACGTATTCCAACATAATTCCTAATCCAAACGTGCAAAATGTCTAAAAATGCCTGTGATATTGAATACATGTGAGTTTTACTAGATACAGTTGTTTTTCTATGGTTTGCAAATACAAAAATGAGGTTTTACTCAATATGACTGTATACTGTAACACTCAATATGACAGTTATTTAAACATAACTCCTACACCACACATGAAAAATGGCTAATAATGCCTGAAATAATGCATCTTTGGGAGTTTTATTCGAAACATATGCTTTTTTAAATCTTGCAAATGCAAAAAGTAGTTTTTTACTCAATATGACTATAATAGTCTTACAATCCTGAGATAATGCGAAAAACGCCAGAAAAATGTATTCAAACATAACTTCTAAACAACACATGGAAAATGGCTACTAATACCAAGATATATGTATTTTTGTTAGTTGTACTAGAAAAAGCATCTTTTGTGAGGTTCACAAAGACACAAGTTAGTTTTTTTATTCAATATAACAGTACTAAATATGAAAGGTTTATAATCATAACTCCAAAACCAAACATTAAATTTGTCTTGAAAAGCCTGTAATATTGAATATGTGAGTTTTACCGGAATCAGGTATTTTGGAAAGGATCACAAATACAAAAATCAGGTTTTGTCAAAAATCAGGTTTGTCAAACTCAAAATGTCAGTTTTTGAAACATAACTCCAAAAATACACATGCAAACTGTCTAATAATGCCTGAAGAAATGCATCTTTGAGAGTTTTCCAGAAAAAAAAACATTTGGTAGGGTTTGCAAAAACAAAAAGTATATTTTTACTCAATTTGACAGTAATGTACTTAGAATCCTGAGATAATGCGAAAAAAAGCAATAAAAACGTATTCCAACATAATTCCTAATGCAAACGTGCAAAATGTCTAAAAATGCCTGTGATATTGAATACATGTGAGTTTTACTAGATACAGTTGTTTTTCTATGGTTTGCAAATACAAAAATGAGGTTTTACTCAATATGACTGCATACTGTAACACTCAATATGACAGTTATTTAAACATAACTCCTACACCACACATGAAAAATGGCTAATAATGCCTGAAATAATGCATCTTTGGAGTTTTATTCGAAACATATGCTTTTTTTAAATCATGCAAATGCAAAAAGTAGTTTTTTACTCAATATGACTATAATAGTCTTACAATCCTGAGATAATGCGAAAAAAGACAGAAAAATGTATTCAAACATAACTTCTAAACAACACATGGAAAATGGCTACTAATGCCAAGATATATGTATTTTTGTTAGTTGTACTAGAAAAATCATCTTTTGTGAGGTTCACAAAGACACAAGTTAGTTTTTTTTTCAATATAACAGTACTAAATATGAAAGGTTTATAATCATAACTCCAAAACCAAACATGAAATTTGTCTTGAAAAGCCTGTAATATTGAATTTATGTGAGTTTTACCGGAATCAGGTATTTTGGAAAGGATCACAAATACAAAAATCAGGTTTTGTCAAAAATCAGGTTTGTCAAACTCAAAATGTCAGTTTTTGGAACATAACTCCAAAAATACACATACAAAATGTCTAATAATGCCTGAAGAAATGCATCTTTGAGAGTTTTCCAGAAAAAAAACATTTGGTAGGGTTTGCAAAAACAAAAAGTATATTTTTACTCAATTTGACAGTAATGTACTTAGAATCCTGAGATAATGCGAAAAAAGCAATAAAAACGTATTCCAACATAATTCCTAATCCAAACGTGCAAAATGTCTAAAAATGCCTGTGATATTGAATACATGTGAGTTTTACTAGATACAGTTGTTTTTCTATGGTTTGCAAATACAAAAATTAGGTTTTACTCAATATGACTGTATACTGTAACACTCAATATGACAGTTATTTAAACATAACTCCTACACCACACATGAAAAATGGCTAATAATGCCTGAAATAATGCATCTTTGGGAGTTTTATTCGAAACATATGCTTTTTTAAATCTTGCAAATGCAAAAAGTAGTTTTTTACTCAATATGACTATAATAGTCTTACAATCCTGAGATAATGCGAAAAACGCCAGAAAAATGTATTCAAACATAACTTCTAAACAACACATGGAAAATGGCTACTAATACCAAGATATATGTATTTTTGTTAGTTGTACTAGAAAAAGCATCTTTTGTGAGGTTCACAAAGACACAAGTTAGTTTTTTTATTCAATATAACAGTACTAAATATGAAAGGTTTATAATCATAACTCCAAAACCAAACATTAAATTTGTCTTGAAAAGCCTGTAATATTGAATATGTGAGTTTTACCGGAATCAGGTATTTTGGAAAGGATCACAAATACAAAAATCAGGTTTTGTCAAAAATCAGGTTTGTCAAACTCAAAATGTCAGTTTTTGAAACATAACTCCAAAAATACACATGCAAACTGTCTAATAATGCCTGAAGAAATGCATCTTTGAGAGTTTTCCAGAAAAAAAAACATTTGGTAGGGTTTGCAATAACAAAAAGTATATTTTTACTCAATTTGACAGTAATGTACTTAGAATCCTGAGATAATGCGAAAAAAGCAATAAAAACGTATTCCAACATAATTCCTAATGCAAACGTGCAAAATGTCTAAAAATGCCTGTGATATTGAATACATGTGAGTTTTACTAGATACAGTTGTTTTTCTATGGTTTGCAAATACAAAAATGAGGTTTTACTCAATATGACTGCATACTGTAACACTCAATATGACAGTTATTTAAACATAACTCCTACACCACACATGAAAAATGGCTAATAATGCCTGAAATAATGCATCTTTGGGAGTTTTATTCGAAACATATGCTTTTTTAAATCATGCAAATGCAAAAAGTAGTTTTTTACTCAATATGACTATAATAGTCTTACAATCCTGAGATAATGCGAAAAAAGACAGAAAAATGTATTCAAACATAACTTCTAAACAACACATGGAAAATGGCTACTAATGCCAAGATATATGTATTTTTGTTAGTTGTACTAGAAAAATCATCTTTTGTGAGGTTCACAAAGACACAAGTTAGTTTTTTTTTCAATATAACAGTACTAAATATGAAAGGTTTATAATCATAACTCCAAAACCAAACATGAAATTTGTCTTGAAAAGCCTGTAATATTGAATTTATGTGAGTTTTACCGGAATCAGGTATTTTGGAAAGGATCACAAATACAAAAATCAGGTTTTGTCAAAAATCAGGTTTGTCAAACTCAAAATGTCAGTTTTTGGAACATAACTCCAAAAATACACATACAAAATGTCTAATAATGCCTGAAGAAATGCATCTTTGAGAGTTTTCCAGAAAAAAAACATTTGGTAGGGTTTGCAAAAACAAAAAGTATATTTTTACTCAATTTGACAGTAATGTACTTAGAATCCTGAGATAATGCGAAAAAAAGCAATAAAAACGTATTCCAACATAATTCCTAATCCAAACGTGCAAAATGTCTAAAAATGCCTGTGATATTGAATACATGTGAGTTTTACTAGATACAGTTGTTTTTCTATGGTTTGCAAATACAAAAATGAGGTTTTACTCAATATGACTGTATACTGTAACACTCAATATGACAGTTATTTAAACATAACTCCTACACCACACATGAAAAATGGCTAATAATGCCTGAAATAATGCATCTTTGGGAGTTTTATTCGAAACATATGCTTTTTTAAATCTTGCAAATGCAAAAAGTAGTTTTTTACTCAATATGACTATAATAGTCTTACAATCCTGAGATAATGCGAAAAACGCCAGAAAAATGTATTCAAACATAACTTCTAAACAACACATGGAAAATGGCTACTAATACCAAGATATATGTATTTTTGTTAGTTGTACTAGAAAAAGCATCTTTTGTGAGGTTCACAAAGACACAAGTTAGTTTTTTTATTCAATATAACAGTACTAAATATGAAAGGTTTATAATCATAACTCCAAAACCAAACATTAAATTTGTCTTGAAAAGCCTGTAATATTGAATATGTGAGTTTTACCGGAATCAGGTATTTTGGAAAGGATCACAAATACAAAAATCAGGTTTTGTCAAAAATCAGGTTTGTCAAACTCAAAATGTCAGTTTTTGAAACATAACTCCAAAAATACACATGCAAACTGTCTAATAATGCCTGAAGAAATGCATCTTTGAGAGTTTTCCAGAAAAAAAACATTTGTAGGGTTTGCAAAAACAAAAAGTATATTTTTACTCAATTTGACAGTAATGTACTTAGAATCCTGAGATAATGCGAAAAAAGCAATAAAAACGTATTCCAACATAATTCCTAATCCAAACGTGCAAAATGTCTAAAAATGCCTGTGATATTGAATACATGTGAGTTTTACTGGATACAGTTGTTTTTCTATGGTTTGCAAATACAAAAATGAGGTTTTACTCAATATGACTGTATACTGTAACACTCAATATGACAGTTATTTAAACATAACTCCTACACCACACATGAAAAATGGCTAATAATGCCTGAAATAATGCATCTTTGGGAGTTTTATTCGAAACATATGCTTTTTTAAATCTTGCAAATGCAAAAAGTAGTTTTTTACTCAATATGACTATAATAGTCTTACAATCCTGAGATAATGCGAAAAAAGCCATAAAATTTTATTCAAACATAACTTCTAAACAACACATGGAAAATGGCTACTAATACCAAGATATATGTATTTTTGTTAGTTGTACTAGAAAAATCATCTTTTGTGAGGTTCACAAAGACACAAGTTAGTTTTTTTATTCAACAGTACTAAATATGAAAGGTTTATCATCATAACTCCAAAACCAAACATGAAATTTGTCTTGAAAAGCCTGTAATATTGAATGTATGTGAGTTTTACCGGAATCAGGTATTTTGGAAAGGATCACAAATACAAAAATCAGGTTTTGTCAAAAATCAGGTTTGTCAAACTCAAAATGTCAGTTTTTGAAACATAACTCCAAAAATACACATGCAAACTGTCTAATAATGCCTGAAGAAATGCATCTTTGAGAGTTTTCCAGAAAAAAAACATTTGGTAGGGTTTGCAAAAACAAAAAGTATATTTTTACTCAATTTGACAGTAATGTACTTAGAATCCTGAGATAATGCGAAAAAAGCAATAAAAACGTATTCCAACATAATTCCTAATACAAACGTGCAAAATGTCTAAAAATGCCTGTGATATTGAATACATGTGAGTTTTACTAGATACAGTTGTTTTTCTATGGTTTGCAAATACAAAAATGAGGTTTTACTCAATATGACTGCATACTGTAACACTCAATATGACAGTTATTTAAACATAACTCCTACACCACACATGAAAAATGGCTAATAATGCCTGAAATAATGCATCTTTGGGAGTTTTATTCGAAACATATGCTTTTTTAAATCTTGCAAATGCAAAAAGTAGTTTTTTACTCAATATGACTATAATAGTCTTACAATCCTGAGATAATGCGAAAAAAGCCATAAAAATGTATTCAAACATAACTTCTAAACAACACATGGAAAATGGCTACTAATGCCAAGATATATGTATTTTTGTTAGTTGTACTAGAAAAATCATCTTTTGTGAGGTTCACAAAGACACAAGTTAGTTTTTTTTTTCAATATAACAGTACTAAATATGAAAGGTTTATAATCATAACTCCAAAACCAAACATGAAATTTGTCTTGAAAAGCCTGTAATATTGAATTTATGTGAGTTTTACCGGAATCAGGTATTTTGGAAAGGATCACAAATACAAAAATCAGGTTTTGTCAAAAATCAGGTTTGTCAAACTCAAAATGTCAGTTTTTGGAGCATAACTCAAAAATACACATACAAAATGTCTAATAATGCCTGAAGAAATGCATCTTTGAGAGTTTTCCAGAAAAAAAACATTTGGTAGGGTTTGCAAAAACAAAAAGTATATTTTTACTCAATTTGACAGTAATGTACTTAGAATCCTGAGATAATGCGAAAAAAGCAATAAAAACGTATTCCAACATAATTCCTAATCCAAACGTGCAAAATGTCTAAAAATTCCTGTGATAT
>NW_026907248.1:0-55310 GCF_033978795.1 Nerophis ophidion | reverse complement strand
CAATATTCAAGTGGATGTTAGGCTACTATGTGATGCATGTAATATGTCGAAATGACACGTCACATATGTAAGAATTCTTATTTTGGAATTCTTTTGGAAGTCTTCTGACTCCACTGCAGCGTGAGCAACAGCCCCGCCCCCTGCAGCACACTATTTTAAAGCCACCTCCTGTTTGAAGGCTCATTCCCTCTCCAGCAGTCGATCAGAACACATCTGCTCACGGAGGACACACAGGAGAGTCGGCATTTGGGCACAGGGATTTCAAGGAAGCATCCCACCCACTGTGGAACCAGGTGAGTCCCAGTGGGCGTGGCCCAGCCAGCCTGACGAGGCCTGAAAGGCCGAAACGCGCGTCGCTGGATGTTTGTCCGCATGTGTCGTCATTGCATTTTACGCCTGTCTCGGATTGCTTGCTTTTCAGGGTCCTTTCAGGGGGTCTCGCTGTGGCGCAGGCGTTCCCGATTCGGATTGCTTAATTGCAGAGTCCTCGGGATGTCCTGCGTTTGGCGGGGGCGTGGCCTAGGCAGACTGTCGAAGGACTGTGCACACTCCTCCCCGCCCACTACCCTTCCCCCGACCCTACCACTAAACCTAACCAGCCCGCGCCTCCAGTCTGCCGTCAATAGGTGGCGCTCTGCCAGTGCGGATCCTCTGGGGGCCTTGTCGGTGAGTACTCTGTTTCATTTGTGCGAGTGTAGTGACGGGGCAACAAGTCATGCCATTGCTTAGACTTGTTTTTGACACATTGTTCAACAGGAGGCTAGGTACTTCAAAGCAAACATTTTATTGCTTTGTGCAAACATCCAATATTCAAGTGGATGTTAGGCTACTATGTGATGCATGTAATATGTCGAAATGACACGTCACATATGTAAGAATTCTTATTTTGGAATTCTTTTGGAAGTCTTCTGACTCCACTGCAGCGTGAGCAACAGCCCCGCCCCCTGCAGCACACTATTTAAAGCCACCTCCTGTTTGAAGGCTCATTCCCTCTCCAGCAGTCGATCAGAACACATCCTGCTCACGGAGGGACACACAGGGAGAGTCGGCATTTGGCACAGGGATTTCAAGGAAGCATCCCACCCACTGGTGAACCAGGTGAGTCCCAGTGGGCGTGGCCCAGCCAGCCTGACGAGGCCTGAAAGGCCGAAACGCGCGTCGCTGGATGTTTGTCCGCATGTGTCGTCATTGCATTTTACGCCTGTCTCGGATTGCTTGCTTTTCAGGGTCCTTTCAGGGGGTCTCGCTGTGGCGCAGGCGTTCCCGATTCGGATTGCTTAATTGCAGAGTCCTCGGGATGTCCTGCGTTTGGCGGGGGGCGTGGCCTAGGCAGACTGTCGAAGGACTGTGCACACTCCTCCCCGCCCACTACCCTTCCCCCGACCCTACCACTAAACCTAACCAGCCCGCGCCTCCAGTCTGCCGTCAATAGGTGGCGCTCTGCCAGTGCGGATCCTCTGGGGGCCTTGTCGGTGAGTACTCTGTTTCATTTGTGCGAGTGTAGTGACGGGGCAACAAGTCATGCCATTGCTTAGACTTGTTTTGACACATTGTTCAACAGGAGGCTAGGTACTTCAAAGCAAACATTTTATTGCTTTGTGCAAACATCCCAATATTCAAGTGGATGTTAGGCTACTATGTGATGCATGTAATATGTCGAAATGACACGTCACATATGTAAGAATTCTTATTTTGGAATTCTTTTGGAAGTCTTCTGACTCCACTGCAGCGTGAGCAACAGCCCCGCCCCCTGCAGCACACTATTTAAAGCCACCTCCTGTTTGAAGGCTCATTCCCTCTCCAGCAGTCGATCAGAACACATCCTGCTCACGGAGGACACACAGGAGAGTCGGCATTTGGCACAGGGATTTCAAGGAAGCATCCCACCCACTGGTGGAACCAGGTGAGTCCCAGTGGGCGTGGCCCAGCCAGCCTGACGAGGCCTGAAAGGCCGAAACGCGCGTCGCTGGATGTTTGTCCGCATGTGTCGTCATTGCATTTTACGCCTGTCTCGGATTGCTTGCTTTTCAGGGTCCTTTCAGGGGGTCTCGCTGTGGCGCAGGCGTTCCCGATTCGGATTGCTTAATTGCAGAGTCCTCGGGATGTCCTGCGTTTGGCGGGGGCGTGGCCTAGGCAGACTGTCGAAGGACTGTGCACACTCCTCCCCGCCCACTACCCTTCCCCCGACCCTACCACTAAACCTAACCAGCCCGCGCCTCCAGTCTGCCGTCAATAGGTGGCGCTCTGCCAGTGCGGATCCTCTGGGGGCCTTGTCGGTGAGTACTCTGTTTCATTTGTGCGAGTGTAGTGACGGGCAACAAGTCATGCCATTGCTTAGACTTGTTTTGACACATTGTTCAACAGGAGGCTAGGTACTTCAAAGCAAACATTTTATTGCTTTGTGCAAACATCCCAATATTCAAGTGGATGTTAGGCTACTATGTGATGCATGTAATATGTCGAAATGACACGTCACATATGTAAGAATTCTTATTTTGGAATTCTTTTGGAAGTCTTCTGACTCCACTGCAGCGTGAGCAACAGCCCCGCCCCCTGCAGCACACTATTTAAAGCCACCTCCTGTTTGAAGGCTCATTCCCTCTCCAGCAGTCGATCAGAACACATCCTGCTCACGGGAGGACACACAGGGAGAGTCGGCATTTGGCACAGGGATTTCAAGGAAGCATCCACCCCACTGGTGGAACCAGGTGAGTCCCAGTGGGCGTGGCCCAGCCAGCCTGACGAGGCCTGAAAGGCCGAAACGCGCGTCGCTGGATGTTTGTCCGCATGTGTCGTCATTGCATTTTACGCCTGTCTCGGATTGCTTGCTTTTCAGGGTCCTTTCAGGGGGTCTCGCTGTGGCGCAGGCGTTCCCGATTCGGATTGCTTAATTGCAGAGTCCTCGGGATGTCCTGCGTTTGGCGGGGGCGTGCCTAGGCAGACTGTCGAAGGACTGTGCACACTCCTCCCCGCCCACTACCCTTCCCCCGACCCTACCACTAAACCTAACCAGCCCGCGCCTCCAGTCTGCCGTCAATAGGTGGCGCTCTGCCAGTGCGGATCCTCTGGGGGCCTTGTCGGTGAGTACTCTGTTTCATTTGTGCGAGTGTAGTGACGGGGCAACAAGTCATGCCATTGCTTAGACTTGTTTTGACACATTGTTCAACAGGAGGCTAGTACTTCAAAGCAAACATTTTATTGCTTTGTGCAAACATCCCAATATTCAAGTGGATGTTAGGCTACTATGTGATGCATGTAATATGTCGAAATGACACGTCACATATGTAAGAATTCTTATTTTGGAATTCTTTTGGAAGTCTTCTGACTCCACTGCAGCGTGAGCAACAGCCCCGCCCCCTGCAGCACACTATTTAAAGCCACCTCCTGTTTGAAGGCTCATTCCCTCTCCAGCAGTCGATCAGAACACATCCTGCTCACGGAGGACACACAGGGAGAGTCGGCATTTGGCACAGGGATTTCAGGAAGCATCCCACCCACTGTGGAACCAGGTGAGTCCCAGTGGGCGTGGCCCAGCCAGCCTGACGAGGCCTGAAAGGCCGAAACGCGCGTCGCTGGATGTTTGTCCGCATGTGTCGTCATTGCATTTTACGCCTGTCTCGGATTGCTTGCTTTTCAGGGTCCTTTCAGGGGGTCTCGCTGTGGCGCAGGCGTTCCCGATTCGGATTGCTTAATTGCAGAGTCCTCGGGATGTCCTGCGTTTGGCGGGGGCGTGGCCTAGGCAGACTGTCGAAGGACTGTGCACACTCCTCCCCGCCCACTACCCTTCCCCCGACCCTACCACTAAACCTAACCAGCCCGCGCCTCCAGTCTGCCGTCAATAGGTGGCGCTCTGCCAGTGCGGATCCTCTGGGGGCCTTGTCGGTGAGTACTCTGTTTCATTTGTGCGAGTGTAGTGACGGGGCAACAAGTCATGCCATTGCTTAGACTTGTTTTGACACATTGTTCAACAGGAGGCTAGGTACTTCAAAGCAAACATTTTATTGCTTTGTGCAAACATCCCAATATTCAAGTGGATGTTAGGCTACTATGTGATGCATGTAATATGTCGAAATGACACGTCACATATGTAAGAATTCTTATTTTGGAATTCTTTTGGAAGTCTTCTGACTCCACTGCAGCGTGAGCAACAGCCCCGCCCCCTGCAGCACACTATTTAAAGCCACCTCCTGTTTGAAGGCTCATTCCCTCTCCAGCAGTCGATCAGAACACATCCTGCTCACGGAGGACACACAGGGAGAGTCGGCATTTGGCACAGGGATTTCAAGGAAGCATCCCACCCACTGGTGGAACCAGGTGAGTCCCAGTGGGCGTGGCCCAGCCAGCCTGACGAGGCCTGAAAGGCCGAAACGCGCGTCGCTGGATGTTTGTCCGCATGTGTCGTCATTGCATTTTACGCCTGTCTCGGATTGCTTGCTTTTCAGGGTCCTTTCAGGGGGTCTCGCTGTGGCGCAGGCGTTCCCGATTCGGATTGCTTAATTGCAGAGTCCTCGGGATGTCCTGCGTTTGGCGGGGGCGTGGCCTAGGCAGACTGTCGAAGGACTGTGCACACTCCTCCCCGCCCACTACCCTTCCCCCGACCCTACCACTAAACCTAACCAGCCCGCGCCTCCAGTCTGCCGTCAATAGGTGGCGCTCTGCCAGTGCGGATCCTCTGGGGGCCTTGTCGGTGAGTACTCTGTTTCATTTGTGCGAGTGTAGTGACGGGGCAACAAGTCATGCCATTGCTTAGACTTGTTTTGACACATTGTTCAACAGGAGGCTAGGTACTTCAAAGCAAACATTTTATTGCTTTGTGCAAACATCCCAATATTCAAGTGGATGTTAGGCTACTATGTGATGCATGTAATATGTCGAAATGACACGTCACATATGTAAGAATTCTTATTTTGGAATTCTTTTGGAAGTCTTCTGACTCCACTGCAGCGTGAGCAACAGCCCCGCCCCCTGCAGCACACTATTTAAAGCCACCTCCTGTTTGAAGGCTCATTCCCTCTCCAGCAGTCGATCAGAACACATCCTGCTCACGGAGGACACACAGGGAGAGTCGGCATTTGGCACAGGGATTTCAAGGAAGCATCCCACCCACTGGTGGAACCAGGTGAGTCCCAGTGGGCGTGGCCCAGCCAGCCTGACGAGGCCTGAAAGGCCGAAACGCGCGTCGCTGGATGTTTGTCCGCATGTGTCGTCATTGCATTTTACGCCTGTCTCGGATTGCTTGCTTTTCAGGGTCCTTTCAGGGGGTCTCGCTGTGGCGCAGGCGTTCCCGATTCGGATTGCTTAATTGCAGAGTCCTCGGGATGTCCTGCGTTTGGCGGGGGCGTGGCCTAGGCAGACTGTCGAAGGACTGTGCACACTCCTCCCCGCCCACTACCCTTCCCCCGACCCTACCACTAAACCTAACCAGCCCGCGCCTCCAGTCTGCCGTCAATAGGTGGCGCTCTGCCAGTGCGGATCCTCTGGGGGCCTTGTCGGTGAGTACTCTGTTTCATTTGTGCGAGTGTAGTGACGGGGCAACAAGTCATGCCATTGCTTAGACTTGTTTTGACACATTGTTCAACAGGAGGCTAGGTACTTCAAAGCAAACATTTTATTGCTTTGTGCAAACATCCCAATATTCAAGTGGATGTTAGGCTACTATGTGATGCATGTAATATGTCGAAATGACACGTCACATATGTAAGAATTCTTATTTTGGAATTCTTTTGGAAGTCTTCTGACTCCACTGCAGCGTGAGCAACAGCCCCGCCCCCTGCAGCACACTATTTAAAGCCACCTCCTGTTTGAAGGCTCATTCCCTCTCCAGCAGTCGATCAGAACACATCCTGCTCACGGAGGACACACAGGGAGAGTCGGCATTTGGCACAGGGATTTCAAGGAAGCATCCCACCCACTGGTGGAACCAGGTGAGTCCCAGTGGGCGTGGCCCAGCCAGCCTGACGAGGCCTGAAAGGCCGAAACGCGCGTCGCTGGATGTTTGTCCGCATGTGTCGTCATTGCATTTTACGCCTGTCTCGGATTGCTTGCTTTTCAGGGTCCTTTCAGGGGGTCTCGCTGTGGCGCAGGCGTTCCCGATTCGGATTGCTTAATTGCAGAGTCCTCGGGATGTCCTGCGTTTGGCGGGGGCGTGGCCTAGGCAGACTGTCGAAGGACTGTGCACACTCCTCCCCGCCCACTACCCTTCCCCCGACCCTACCACTAAACCTAACCAGCCCGCGCCTCCAGTCTGCCGTCAATAGGTGGCGCTCTGCCAGTGCGGATCCTCTGGGGGCCTTGTCGGTGAGTACTCTGTTTCATTTGTGCGAGTGTAGTGACGGGGCAACAAGTCATGCCATTGCTTAGACTTGTTTTGACACATTGTTCAACAGGAGGCTAGGTACTTCAAAGCAAACATTTTATTGCTTTGTGCAAACATCCCAATATTCAAGTGGATGTTAGGCTACTATGTGATGCATGTAATATGTCGAAATGACACGTCACATATGTAAGAATTCTTATTTTGGAATTCTTTTGGAAGTCTTCTGACTCCACTGCAGCGTGAGCAACAGCCCCGCCCCCTGCAGCACACTATTTAAAGCCACCTCCTGTTTGAAGGCTCATTCCCTCTCCAGCAGTCGATCAGAACACATCCTGCTCACGGAGGACACACAGGGAGAGTCGGCATTTGGCACAGGGATTTCAAGGAAGCATCCCACCCACTGGTGGAACCAGGTGAGTCCCAGTGGGCGTGGCCCAGCCAGCCTGACGAGGCCTGAAAGGCCGAAACGCGCGTCGCTGGATGTTTGTCCGCATGTGTCGTCATTGCATTTTACGCCTGTCTCGGATTGCTTGCTTTTCAGGGTCCTTTCAGGGGGTCTCGCTGTGGCGCAGGCGTTCCCGATTCGGATTGCTTAATTGCAGAGTCCTCGGGATGTCCTGCGTTTGGCGGGGGCGTGGCCTAGGCAGACTGTCGAAGGACTGTGCACACTCCTCCCCGCCCACTACCCTTCCCCCGACCCTACCACTAAACCTAACCAGCCCGCGCCTCCAGTCTGCCGTCAATAGGTGGCGCTCTGCCAGTGCGGATCCTCTGGGGGCCTTGTCGGTGAGTACTCTGTTTCATTTGTGCGAGTGTAGTGACGGGGCAACAAGTCATGCCATTGCTTAGACTTGTTTTGACACATTGTTCAACAGGAGGCTAGGTACTTCAAAGCAAACATTTTATTGCTTTGTGCAAACATCCCAATATTCAAGTGGATGTTAGGCTACTATGTGATGCATGTAATATGTCGAAATGACACGTCACATATGTAAGAATTCTTATTTTGGAATTCTTTTGGAAGTCTTCTGACTCCACTGCAGCGTGAGCAACAGCCCCGCCCCCTGCAGCACACTATTTAAAGCCACCTCCTGTTTGAAGGCTCATTCCCTCTCCAGCAGTCGATCAGAACACATCCTGCTCACGGAGGACACACAGGGAGAGTCGGCATTTGGCACAGGGATTTCAAGGAAGCATCCCACCCACTGGTGGAACCAGGTGAGTCCCAGTGGGCGTGGCCCAGCCAGCCTGACGAGGCCTGAAAGGCCGAAACGCGCGTCGCTGGATGTTTGTCCGCATGTGTCGTCATTGCATTTTACGCCTGTCTCGGATTGCTTGCTTTTCAGGGTCCTTTCAGGGGGTCTCGCTGTGGCGCAGGCGTTCCCGATTCGGATTGCTTAATTGCAGAGTCCTCGGGATGTCCTGCGTTTGGCGGGGGCGTGGCCTAGGCAGACTGTCGAAGGACTGTGCACACTCCTCCCCGCCCACTACCCTTCCCCCGACCCTACCACTAAACCTAACCAGCCCGCGCCTCCAGTCTGCCGTCAATAGGTGGCGCTCTGCCAGTGCGGATCCTCTGGGGGCCTTGTCGGTGAGTACTCTGTTTCATTTGTGCGAGTGTAGTGACGGGGCAACAAGTCATGCCATTGCTTAGACTTGTTTTGACACATTGTTCAACAGGAGGCTAGGTACTTCAAAGCAAACATTTTATTGCTTTGTGCAAACATCCCAATATTCAAGTGGATGTTAGGCTACTATGTGATGCATGTAATATGTCGAAATGACACGTCACATATGTAAGAATTCTTATTTTGGAATTCTTTTGGAAGTCTTCTGACTCCACTGCAGCGTGAGCAACAGCCCCGCCCCCTGCAGCACACTATTTAAAGCCACCTCCTGTTTGAAGGCTCATTCCCTCTCCAGCAGTCGATCAGAACACATCCTGCTCACGGAGGACACACAGGGAGAGTCGGCATTTGGCACAGGGATTTCAAGGAAGCATCCCACCCACTGGTGGAACCAGGTGAGTCCCAGTGGGCGTGGCCCAGCCAGCCTGACGAGGCCTGAAAGGCCGAAACGCGCGTCGCTGGATGTTTGTCCGCATGTGTCGTCATTGCATTTTACGCCTGTCTCGGATTGCTTGCTTTTCAGGGTCCTTTCAGGGGGTCTCGCTGTGGCGCAGGCGTTCCCGATTCGGATTGCTTAATTGCAGAGTCCTCGGGATGTCCTGCGTTTGGCGGGGGCGTGGCCTAGGCAGACTGTCGAAGGACTGTGCACACTCCTCCCCGCCCACTACCCTTCCCCCGACCCTACCACTAAACCTAACCAGCCCGCGCCTCCAGTCTGCCGTCAATAGGTGGCGCTCTGCCAGTGCGGATCCTCTGGGGGCCTTGTCGGTGAGTACTCTGTTTCATTTGTGCGAGTGTAGTGACGGGGCAACAAGTCATGCCATTGCTTAGACTTGTTTTGACACATTGTTCAACAGGAGGCTAGGTACTTCAAAGCAAACATTTTATTGCTTTGTGCAAACATCCCAATATTCAAGTGGATGTTAGGCTACTATGTGATGCATGTAATATGTCGAAATGACACGTCACATATGTAAGAATTCTTATTTTGGAATTCTTTTGGAAGTCTTCTGACTCCACTGCAGCGTGAGCAACAGCCCCGCCCCCTGCAGCACACTATTTAAAGCCACCTCCTGTTTGAAGGCTCATTCCCTCTCCAGCAGTCGATCAGAACACATCCTGCTCACGGAGGACACACAGGGAGAGTCGGCATTTGGCACAGGGATTTCAAGGAAGCATCCCACCCACTGGTGGAACCAGGTGAGTCCCAGTGGGCGTGGCCCAGCCAGCCTGACGAGGCCTGAAAGGCCGAAACGCGCGTCGCTGGATGTTTGTCCGCATGTGTCGTCATTGCATTTTACGCCTGTCTCGGATTGCTTGCTTTTCAGGGTCCTTTCAGGGGGTCTCGCTGTGGCGCAGGCGTTCCCGATTCGGATTGCTTAATTGCAGAGTCCTCGGGATGTCCTGCGTTTGGCGGGGGCGTGGCCTAGGCAGACTGTCGAAGGACTGTGCACACTCCTCCCCGCCCACTACCCTTCCCCCGACCCTACCACTAAACCTAACCAGCCCGCGCCTCCAGTCTGCCGTCAATAGGTGGCGCTCTGCCAGTGCGGATCCTCTGGGGGCCTTGTCGGTGAGTACTCTGTTTCATTTGTGCGAGTGTAGTGACGGGGCAACAAGTCATGCCATTGCTTAGACTTGTTTTGACACATTGTTCAACAGGAGGCTAGGTACTTCAAAGCAAACATTTTATTGCTTTGTGCAAACATCCCAATATTCAAGTGGATGTTAGGCTACTATGTGATGCATGTAATATGTCGAAATGACACGTCACATATGTAAGAATTCTTATTTTGGAATTCTTTTGGAAGTCTTCTGACTCCACTGCAGCGTGAGCAACAGCCCCGCCCCCTGCAGCACACTATTTAAAGCCACCTCCTGTTTGAAGGCTCATTCCCTCTCCAGCAGTCGATCAGAACACATCCTGCTCACGGAGGACACACAGGGAGAGTCGGCATTTGGCACAGGGATTTCAAGGAAGCATCCCACCCACTGGTGGAACCAGGTGAGTCCCAGTGGGCGTGGCCCAGCCAGCCTGACGAGGCCTGAAAGGCCGAAACGCGCGTCGCTGGATGTTTGTCCGCATGTGTCGTCATTGCATTTTACGCCTGTCTCGGATTGCTTGCTTTTCAGGGTCCTTTCAGGGGGTCTCGCTGTGGCGCAGGCGTTCCCGATTCGGATTGCTTAATTGCAGAGTCCTCGGGATGTCCTGCGTTTGGCGGGGGCGTGGCCTAGGCAGACTGTCGAAGGACTGTGCACACTCCTCCCCGCCCACTACCCTTCCCCCGACCCTACCACTAAACCTAACCAGCCCGCGCCTCCAGTCTGCCGTCAATAGGTGGCGCTCTGCCAGTGCGGATCCTCTGGGGGCCTTGTCGGTGAGTACTCTGTTTCATTTGTGCGAGTGTAGTGACGGGGCAACAAGTCATGCCATTGCTTAGACTTGTTTTGACACATTGTTCAACAGGAGGCTAGGTACTTCAAAGCAAACATTTTATTGCTTTGTGCAAACATCCCAATATTCAAGTGGATGTTAGGCTACTATGTGATGCATGTAATATGTCGAAATGACACGTCACATATGTAAGAATTCTTATTTTGGAATTCTTTTGGAAGTCTTCTGACTCCACTGCAGCGTGAGCAACAGCCCCGCCCCCTGCAGCACACTATTTAAAGCCACCTCCTGTTTGAAGGCTCATTCCCTCTCCAGCAGTCGATCAGAACACATCCTGCTCACGGAGGACACACAGGGAGAGTCGGCATTTGGCACAGGGATTTCAAGGAAGCATCCCACCCACTGGTGGAACCAGGTGAGTCCCAGTGGGCGTGGCCCAGCCAGCCTGACGAGGCCTGAAAGGCCGAAACGCGCGTCGCTGGATGTTTGTCCGCATGTGTCGTCATTGCATTTTACGCCTGTCTCGGATTGCTTGCTTTTCAGGGTCCTTTCAGGGGGTCTCGCTGTGGCGCAGGCGTTCCCGATTCGGATTGCTTAATTGCAGAGTCCTCGGGATGTCCTGCGTTTGGCGGGGGCGTGGCCTAGGCAGACTGTCGAAGGACTGTGCACACTCCTCCCCGCCCACTACCCTTCCCCCGACCCTACCACTAAACCTAACCAGCCCGCGCCTCCAGTCTGCCGTCAATAGGTGGCGCTCTGCCAGTGCGGATCCTCTGGGGGCCTTGTCGGTGAGTACTCTGTTTCATTTGTGCGAGTGTAGTGACGGGGCAACAAGTCATGCCATTGCTTAGACTTGTTTTGACACATTGTTCAACAGGAGGCTAGGTACTTCAAAGCAAACATTTTATTGCTTTGTGCAAACATCCCAATATTCAAGTGGATGTTAGGCTACTATGTGATGCATGTAATATGTCGAAATGACACGTCACATATGTAAGAATTCTTATTTTGGAATTCTTTTGGAAGTCTTCTGACTCCACTGCAGCGTGAGCAACAGCCCCGCCCCCTGCAGCACACTATTTAAAGCCACCTCCTGTTTGAAGGCTCATTCCCTCTCCAGCAGTCGATCAGAACACATCCTGCTCACGGAGGACACACAGGGAGAGTCGGCATTTGGCACAGGGATTTCAAGGAAGCATCCCACCCACTGGTGGAACCAGGTGAGTCCCAGTGGGCGTGGCCCAGCCAGCCTGACGAGGCCTGAAAGGCCGAAACGCGCGTCGCTGGATGTTTGTCCGCATGTGTCGTCATTGCATTTTACGCCTGTCTCGGATTGCTTGCTTTTCAGGGTCCTTTCAGGGGGTCTCGCTGTGGCGCAGGCGTTCCCGATTCGGATTGCTTAATTGCAGAGTCCTCGGGATGTCCTGCGTTTGGCGGGGGCGTGGCCTAGGCAGACTGTCGAAGGACTGTGCACACTCCTCCCCGCCCACTACCCTTCCCCCGACCCTACCACTAAACCTAACCAGCCCGCGCCTCCAGTCTGCCGTCAATAGGTGGCGCTCTGCCAGTGCGGATCCTCTGGGGGCCTTGTCGGTGAGTACTCTGTTTCATTTGTGCGAGTGTAGTGACGGGGCAACAAGTCATGCCATTGCTTAGACTTGTTTTGACACATTGTTCAACAGGAGGCTAGGTACTTCAAAGCAAACATTTTATTGCTTTGTGCAAACATCCCAATATTCAAGTGGATGTTAGGCTACTATGTGATGCATGTAATATGTCGAAATGACACGTCACATATGTAAGAATTCTTATTTTGGAATTCTTTTGGAAGTCTTCTGACTCCACTGCAGCGTGAGCAACAGCCCCGCCCCCTGCAGCACACTATTTAAAGCCACCTCCTGTTTGAAGGCTCATTCCCTCTCCAGCAGTCGATCAGAACACATCCTGCTCACGGAGGACACACAGGGAGAGTCGGCATTTGGCACAGGGATTTCAAGGAAGCATCCCACCCACTGGTGGAACCAGGTGAGTCCCAGTGGGCGTGGCCCAGCCAGCCTGACGAGGCCTGAAAGGCCGAAACGCGCGTCGCTGGATGTTTGTCCGCATGTGTCGTCATTGCATTTTACGCCTGTCTCGGATTGCTTGCTTTTCAGGGTCCTTTCAGGGGGTCTCGCTGTGGCGCAGGCGTTCCCGATTCGGATTGCTTAATTGCAGAGTCCTCGGGATGTCCTGCGTTTGGCGGGGGCGTGGCCTAGGCAGACTGTCGAAGGACTGTGCACACTCCTCCCCGCCCACTACCCTTCCCCCGACCCTACCACTAAACCTAACCAGCCCGCGCCTCCAGTCTGCCGTCAATAGGTGGCGCTCTGCCAGTGCGGATCCTCTGGGGGCCTTGTCGGTGAGTACTCTGTTTCATTTGTGCGAGTGTAGTGACGGGGCAACAAGTCATGCCATTGCTTAGACTTGTTTTGACACATTGTTCAACAGGAGGCTAGGTACTTCAAAGCAAACATTTTATTGCTTTGTGCAAACATCCCAATATTCAAGTGGATGTTAGGCTACTATGTGATGCATGTAATATGTCGAAATGACACGTCACATATGTAAGAATTCTTATTTTGGAATTCTTTTGGAAGTCTTCTGACTCCACTGCAGCGTGAGCAACAGCCCCGCCCCCTGCAGCACACTATTTAAAGCCACCTCCTGTTTGAAGGCTCATTCCCTCTCCAGCAGTCGATCAGAACACATCCTGCTCACGGAGGACACACAGGGAGAGTCGGCATTTGGCACAGGGATTTCAAGGAAGCATCCCACCCACTGGTGGAACCAGGTGAGTCCCAGTGGGCGTGGCCCAGCCAGCCTGACGAGGCCTGAAAGGCCGAAACGCGCGTCGCTGGATGTTTGTCCGCATGTGTCGTCATTGCATTTTACGCCTGTCTCGGATTGCTTGCTTTTCAGGGTCCTTTCAGGGGGTCTCGCTGTGGCGCAGGCGTTCCCGATTCGGATTGCTTAATTGCAGAGTCCTCGGGATGTCCTGCGTTTGGCGGGGGCGTGGCCTAGGCAGACTGTCGAAGGACTGTGCACACTCCTCCCCGCCCACTACCCTTCCCCCGACCCTACCACTAAACCTAACCAGCCCGCGCCTCCAGTCTGCCGTCAATAGGTGGCGCTCTGCCAGTGCGGATCCTCTGGGGGCCTTGTCGGTGAGTACTCTGTTTCATTTGTGCGAGTGTAGTGACGGGGCAACAAGTCATGCCATTGCTTAGACTTGTTTTGACACATTGTTCAACAGGAGGCTAGGTACTTCAAAGCAAACATTTTATTGCTTTGTGCAAACATCCCAATATTCAAGTGGATGTTAGGCTACTATGTGATGCATGTAATATGTCGAAATGACACGTCACATATGTAAGAATTCTTATTTTGGAATTCTTTTGGAAGTCTTCTGACTCCACTGCAGCGTGAGCAACAGCCCCGCCCCCTGCAGCACACTATTTAAAGCCACCTCCTGTTTGAAGGCTCATTCCCTCTCCAGCAGTCGATCAGAACACATCCTGCTCACGGAGGACACACAGGGAGAGTCGGCATTTGGCACAGGGATTTCAAGGAAGCATCCCACCCACTGGTGGAACCAGGTGAGTCCCAGTGGGCGTGGCCCAGCCAGCCTGACGAGGCCTGAAAGGCCGAAACGCGCGTCGCTGGATGTTTGTCCGCATGTGTCGTCATTGCATTTTACGCCTGTCTCGGATTGCTTGCTTTTCAGGGTCCTTTCAGGGGGTCTCGCTGTGGCGCAGGCGTTCCCGATTCGGATTGCTTAATTGCAGAGTCCTCGGGATGTCCTGCGTTTGGCGGGGGCGTGGCCTAGGCAGACTGTCGAAGGACTGTGCACACTCCTCCCCGCCCACTACCCTTCCCCCGACCCTACCACTAAACCTAACCAGCCCGCGCCTCCAGTCTGCCGTCAATAGGTGGCGCTCTGCCAGTGCGGATCCTCTGGGGGCCTTGTCGGTGAGTACTCTGTTTCATTTGTGCGAGTGTAGTGACGGGGCAACAAGTCATGCCATTGCTTAGACTTGTTTTGACACATTGTTCAACAGGAGGCTAGGTACTTCAAAGCAAACATTTTATTGCTTTGTGCAAACATCCCAATATTCAAGTGGATGTTAGGCTACTATGTGATGCATGTAATATGTCGAAATGACACGTCACATATGTAAGAATTCTTATTTTGGAATTCTTTTGGAAGTCTTCTGACTCCACTGCAGCGTGAGCAACAGCCCCGCCCCCTGCAGCACACTATTTAAAGCCACCTCCTGTTTGAAGGCTCATTCCCTCTCCAGCAGTCGATCAGAACACATCCTGCTCACGGAGGACACACAGGGAGAGTCGGCATTTGGCACAGGGATTTCAAGGAAGCATCCCACCCACTGGTGGAACCAGGTGAGTCCCAGTGGGCGTGGCCCAGCCAGCCTGACGAGGCCTGAAAGGCCGAAACGCGCGTCGCTGGATGTTTGTCCGCATGTGTCGTCATTGCATTTTACGCCTGTCTCGGATTGCTTGCTTTTCAGGGTCCTTTCAGGGGGTCTCGCTGTGGCGCAGGCGTTCCCGATTCGGATTGCTTAATTGCAGAGTCCTCGGGATGTCCTGCGTTTGGCGGGGGCGTGGCCTAGGCAGACTGTCGAAGGACTGTGCACACTCCTCCCCGCCCACTACCCTTCCCCCGACCCTACCACTAAACCTAACCAGCCCGCGCCTCCAGTCTGCCGTCAATAGGTGGCGCTCTGCCAGTGCGGATCCTCTGGGGGCCTTGTCGGTGAGTACTCTGTTTCATTTGTGCGAGTGTAGTGACGGGGCAACAAGTCATGCCATTGCTTAGACTTGTTTTGACACATTGTTCAACAGGAGGCTAGGTACTTCAAAGCAAACATTTTATTGCTTTGTGCAAACATCCCAATATTCAAGTGGATGTTAGGCTACTATGTGATGCATGTAATATGTCGAAATGACACGTCACATATGTAAGAATTCTTATTTTGGAATTCTTTTGGAAGTCTTCTGACTCCACTGCAGCGTGAGCAACAGCCCCGCCCCCTGCAGCACACTATTTAAAGCCACCTCCTGTTTGAAGGCTCATTCCCTCTCCAGCAGTCGATCAGAACACATCCTGCTCACGGAGGACACACAGGGAGAGTCGGCATTTGGCACAGGGATTTCAAGGAAGCATCCCACCCACTGGTGGAACCAGGTGAGTCCCAGTGGGCGTGGCCCAGCCAGCCTGACGAGGCCTGAAAGGCCGAAACGCGCGTCGCTGGATGTTTGTCCGCATGTGTCGTCATTGCATTTTACGCCTGTCTCGGATTGCTTGCTTTTCAGGGTCCTTTCAGGGGGTCTCGCTGTGGCGCAGGCGTTCCCGATTCGGATTGCTTAATTGCAGAGTCCTCGGGATGTCCTGCGTTTGGCGGGGGCGTGGCCTAGGCAGACTGTCGAAGGACTGTGCACACTCCTCCCCGCCCACTACCCTTCCCCCGACCCTACCACTAAACCTAACCAGCCCGCGCCTCCAGTCTGCCGTCAATAGGTGGCGCTCTGCCAGTGCGGATCCTCTGGGGGCCTTGTCGGTGAGTACTCTGTTTCATTTGTGCGAGTGTAGTGACGGGGCAACAAGTCATGCCATTGCTTAGACTTGTTTTGACACATTGTTCAACAGGAGGCTAGGTACTTCAAAGCAAACATTTTATTGCTTTGTGCAAACATCCCAATATTCAAGTGGATGTTAGGCTACTATGTGATGCATGTAATATGTCGAAATGACACGTCACATATGTAAGAATTCTTATTTTGGAATTCTTTTGGAAGTCTTCTGACTCCACTGCAGCGTGAGCAACAGCCCCGCCCCCTGCAGCACACTATTTAAAGCCACCTCCTGTTTGAAGGCTCATTCCCTCTCCAGCAGTCGATCAGAACACATCCTGCTCACGGAGGACACACAGGGAGAGTCGGCATTTGGCACAGGGATTTCAAGGAAGCATCCCACCCACTGGTGGAACCAGGTGAGTCCCAGTGGGCGTGGCCCAGCCAGCCTGACGAGGCCTGAAAGGCCGAAACGCGCGTCGCTGGATGTTTGTCCGCATGTGTCGTCATTGCATTTTACGCCTGTCTCGGATTGCTTGCTTTTCAGGGTCCTTTCAGGGGGTCTCGCTGTGGCGCAGGCGTTCCCGATTCGGATTGCTTAATTGCAGAGTCCTCGGGATGTCCTGCGTTTGGCGGGGGCGTGGCCTAGGCAGACTGTCGAAGGACTGTGCACACTCCTCCCCGCCCACTACCCTTCCCCCGACCCTACCACTAAACCTAACCAGCCCGCGCCTCCAGTCTGCCGTCAATAGGTGGCGCTCTGCCAGTGCGGATCCTCTGGGGGCCTTGTCGGTGAGTACTCTGTTTCATTTGTGCGAGTGTAGTGACGGGGCAACAAGTCATGCCATTGCTTAGACTTGTTTTGACACATTGTTCAACAGGAGGCTAGGTACTTCAAAGCAAACATTTTATTGCTTTGTGCAAACATCCCAATATTCAAGTGGATGTTAGGCTACTATGTGATGCATGTAATATGTCGAAATGACACGTCACATATGTAAGAATTCTTATTTTGGAATTCTTTTGGAAGTCTTCTGACTCCACTGCAGCGTGAGCAACAGCCCCGCCCCCTGCAGCACACTATTTAAAGCCACCTCCTGTTTGAAGGCTCATTCCCTCTCCAGCAGTCGATCAGAACACATCCTGCTCACGGAGGACACACAGGGAGAGTCGGCATTTGGCACAGGGATTTCAAGGAAGCATCCCACCCACTGGTGGAACCAGGTGAGTCCCAGTGGGCGTGGCCCAGCCAGCCTGACGAGGCCTGAAAGGCCGAAACGCGCGTCGCTGGATGTTTGTCCGCATGTGTCGTCATTGCATTTTACGCCTGTCTCGGATTGCTTGCTTTTCAGGGTCCTTTCAGGGGGTCTCGCTGTGGCGCAGGCGTTCCCGATTCGGATTGCTTAATTGCAGAGTCCTCGGGATGTCCTGCGTTTGGCGGGGGCGTGGCCTAGGCAGACTGTCGAAGGACTGTGCACACTCCTCCCCGCCCACTACCCTTCCCCCGACCCTACCACTAAACCTAACCCTAACCCTAACCCTAACCCTAACCCTAACCCTAACCCTAACCCTAACCCTAACCCTAACCCTAACCCTAACCCTAACCCTAACCCTAACCCTAACCCTAACCCTAACCCTAACCCTAACCCTAACCCTAACCCTAACCCTAACCCTAACCCTAACCCTAACACACTAACCCTAACCCTAACCCTAACCCTAACCCTAACCCTAACCCTAACCCTAACCCTAACCCTAACCCTAACCCTAACCCTAACCCTAACCCTAACCCTAACCCTAACCCTAACCCTAACTTACCCTAACCCTAACCCTAACCCTAACCCTAACCCTAACCCTAACCCTAACCCTAACCCTAACCCTAACCCTAACCCTAACCCTAACCCTAACCCTAACCCTAACCCTAACCCTAACCCTAACCCTAACCCTAACCCTAACCCTAAACCCTAACCCTAACCCTAACCCTAACCCTAACCCTAACCCTAACCCTAACCCTAACGTTGTGATGAACATTGTACGTCGAGTAGACCCATCACAACTGTAGGATTCATTTGGAGAAGCCAAACATCTTTCATAACACACCATAATACTTACCTGTGTAGTTGTCCACGTTGTGATGAACGTCGAGTAGACCCATCACAACTGTAGGATTCATTTGGAGAAGTCAAACAACGACGCTGCAGTGTTGAGCTAGAGCCCCGCCCACTGCAGACCTCCCTATATATTCTCCTCCGGCTCAAAACGGCACAGAACTCTCCAGCAGTCGAAGGGAGCACATCCTGCTGTAGAGAAAAATAGAGTAGCCGTAAGTCTAGGGGATTAGAAGTGCCCCACCTACTAGGGAATTAGAAGTGTCCCAGTAGGCACAGACTCGCAGTTAAAAAGATGTTTACATCCTGCAATCAGTGCAAAGCCAGCCTGAAGAGGTCAAGAGACCGAAACGCGTCGCTGGATGGCAGGGCCAGTCATGCCCGTCACTAATTTGGCTGTTGGTGTCTGACGCAGCATGCGCACCTTTCAGGGTCTTCGGGGGGTTCCGGGGTTGGTGTGGGCGTCGCCCGGGCGGGCTGCAGACGGACTGTGCATTCCCCTTCCCCCAATCCTAACCCTAACCATAATCCTAACCAAGCCTGTGCCTCCAGTCCGTCTGGGTGGCGTCCCATCATTCGTGGGCCTTCTGGGGACTTTGTTGTGGTGTGTGTGTTGTTGGGGGGCCACAAGTTTAACACACAAACTTGTTGTAGACACAACAATAAACAGGAGTCGGAGAAACATCAAAGCAAACATTTTAATGCTTTCATAACACACCATAATACTTACCTGTCTGGTTGTCCACGTTGTGATGAACATTGTACGTCGAGTAGACCCATCACAACTGTAGGATTCATTTGGCTGTTTGGTTGTCCACGTTGTGATGAACATTGTACGTCGAGTAGACCCATCACAACTGTAGGATTCATTTGGAGAAGCCAAACATCTTTCATAACACACCATAATACTTACCTGTGTAGTTGTCCACGTTGTGATGAACGTCGAGTAGACCCATCACAACTGTAGGATTCATTTGGAGAAGTCAAACAACGACGCTGCAGTGTTGAGCTAGAGCCCCGCCCACTGCAGACCTCCCTATATATTCTCCTCCGGCTCAAAACGGCACAGAACTCTCCAGCAGTCGAAGGGAGCACATCCTGCTGTAGAGAAAAATAGAGTAGCCGTAAGTCTAGGGGATTAGAAGTGCCCCACCTACTAGGGAATTAGAAGTGTCCCAGTAGGCACAGACTCGCAGTTAAAAAGATGTTTACATCCTGCAATCAGTGCAAAGCCAGCCTGAAGAGGTCAAGAGACCGAAACGCGTCGCTGGATGGCAGGGCCAGTCATGCCCGTCACTAATTTGGCTGTTGGTGTCTGACGCAGCATGCGCACCTTTCAGGGTCTTCGGGGGGTTCCGGGGTTGGTGTGGGCGTCGCCCGGGCGGGCTGCAGACGGACTGTGCATTCCCCTTCCCCCAATCCTAACCCTAACCATAATCCTAACCAAGCCTGTGCCTCCAGTCCGTCTGGGTGGCGTCCCATCATTCGTGGGCCTTCTGGGGACTTTGTTGTGGTGTGTGTGTTGTTGGGGGGCCACAAGTTTAACACACAAACTTGTTGTAGACACAACAATAAACAGGAGTCGGAGAAACATCAAAGCAAACATTTTAATGCTTTCATAACACACCATAATACTTACCTGTCTGGTTGTCCACGTTGTGATGAACATTGTACGTCGAGTAGACCCATCACAACTGTAGGATTCATTTGGCTGTTTGGTTGTCCACGTTGTGATGAACATTGTACGTCGAGTAGACCCATCACAACTGTAGGATTCATTTGGAGAAGCCAAACATCTTTCATAACACACCATAATACTTACCTGTGTAGTTGTCCACGTTGTGATGAACGTCGAGTAGACCCATCACAACTGTAGGATTCATTTGGAGAAGTCAAACAACGACGCTGCAGTGTTGAGCTAGAGCCCCGCCCACTGCAGACCTCCCTATATATTCTCCTCCGGCTCAAAACGGCACAGAACTCTCCAGCAGTCGAAGGGAGCACATCCTGCTGTAGAGAAAAATAGAGTAGCCGTAAGTCTAGGGGATTAGAAGTGCCCCACCTACTAGGGAATTAGAAGTGTCCCAGTAGGCACAGACTCGCAGTTAAAAAGATGTTTACATCCTGCAATCAGTGCAAAGCCAGCCTGAAGAGGTCAAGAGACCGAAACGCGTCGCTGGATGGCAGGGCCAGTCATGCCCGTCACTAATTTGGCTGTTGGTGTCTGACGCAGCATGCGCACCTTTCAGGGTCTTCGGGGGGTTCCGGGGTTGGTGTGGGCGTCGCCCGGGCGGGCTGCAGACGGACTGTGCATTCCCCTTCCCCCAATCCTAACCCTAACCATAATCCTAACCAAGCCTGTGCCTCCAGTCCGTCTGGGTGGCGTCCCATCATTCGTGGGCCTTCTGGGGACTTTGTTGTGGTGTGTGTGTTGTTGGGGGGCCACAAGTTTAACACACAAACTTGTTGTAGACACAACAATAAACAGGAGTCGGAGAAACATCAAAGCAAACATTTTAATGCTTTCATAACACACCATAATACTTACCTGTCTGGTTGTCCACGTTGTGATGAACATTGTACGTCGAGTAGACCCATCACAACTGTAGGATTCATTTGGCTGTTTGGTTGTCCACGTTGTGATGAACATTGTACGTCGAGTAGACCCATCACAACTGTAGGATTCATTTGGAGAAGCCAAACATCTTTCATAACACACCATAATACTTACCTGTGTAGTTGTCCACGTTGTGATGAACGTCGAGTAGACCCATCACAACTGTAGGATTCATTTGGAGAAGTCAAACAACGACGCTGCAGTGTTGAGCTAGAGCCCCGCCCACTGCAGACCTCCCTATATATTCTCCTCCGGCTCAAAACGGCACAGAACTCTCCAGCAGTCGAAGGGAGCACATCCTGCTGTAGAGAAAAATAGAGTAGCCGTAAGTCTAGGGGATTAGAAGTGCCCCACCTACTAGGGAATTAGAAGTGTCCCAGTAGGCACAGACTCGCAGTTAAAAAGATGTTTACATCCTGCAATCAGTGCAAAGCCAGCCTGAAGAGGTCAAGAGACCGAAACGCGTCGCTGGATGGCAGGGCCAGTCATGCCCGTCACTAATTTGGCTGTTGGTGTCTGACGCAGCATGCGCACCTTTCAGGGTCTTCGGGGGGTTCCGGGGTTGGTGTGGGCGTCGCCCGGGCGGGCTGCAGACGGACTGTGCATTCCCCTTCCCCCAATCCTAACCCTAACCATAATCCTAACCAAGCCTGTGCCTCCAGTCCGTCTGGGTGGCGTCCCATCATTCGTGGGCCTTCTGGGGACTTTGTTGTGGTGTGTGTGTTGTTGGGGGGCCACAAGTTTAACACACAAACTTGTTGTAGACACAACAATAAACAGGAGTCGGAGAAACATCAAAGCAAACATTTTAATGCTTTCATAACACACCATAATACTTACCTGTCTGGTTGTCCACGTTGTGATGAACATTGTACGTCGAGTAGACCCATCACAACTGTAGGATTCATTTGGCTGTTTGGTTGTCCACGTTGTGATGAACATTGTACGTCGAGTAGACCCATCACAACTGTAGGATTCATTTGGAGAAGCCAAACATCTTTCATAACACACCATAATACTTACCTGTGTAGTTGTCCACGTTGTGATGAACGTCGAGTAGACCCATCACAACTGTAGGATTCATTTGGAGAAGTCAAACAACGACGCTGCAGTGTTGAGCTAGAGCCCCGCCCACTGCAGACCTCCCTATATATTCTCCTCCGGCTCAAAACGGCACAGAACTCTCCAGCAGTCGAAGGGAGCACATCCTGCTGTAGAGAAAAATAGAGTAGCCGTAAGTCTAGGGGATTAGAAGTGCCCCACCTACTAGGGAATTAGAAGTGTCCCAGTAGGCACAGACTCGCAGTTAAAAAGATGTTTACATCCTGCAATCAGTGCAAAGCCAGCCTGAAGAGGTCAAGAGACCGAAACGCGTCGCTGGATGGCAGGGCCAGTCATGCCCGTCACTAATTTGGCTGTTGGTGTCTGACGCAGCATGCGCACCTTTCAGGGTCTTCGGGGGGTTCCGGGGTTGGTGTGGGCGTCGCCCGGGCGGGCTGCAGACGGACTGTGCATTCCCCTTCCCCCAATCCTAACCCTAACCATAATCCTAACCAAGCCTGTGCCTCCAGTCCGTCTGGGTGGCGTCCCATCATTCGTGGGCCTTCTGGGGACTTTGTTGTGGTGTGTGTGTTGTTGGGGGGCCACAAGTTTAACACACAAACTTGTTGTAGACACAACAATAAACAGGAGTCGGAGAAACATCAAAGCAAACATTTTAATGCTTTCATAACACACCATAATACTTACCTGTCTGGTTGTCCACGTTGTGATGAACATTGTACGTCGAGTAGACCCATCACAACTGTAGGATTCATTTGGCTGTTTGGTTGTCCACGTTGTGATGAACATTGTACGTCGAGTAGACCCATCACAACTGTAGGATTCATTTGGAGAAGCCAAACATCTTTCATAACACACCATAATACTTACCTGTGTAGTTGTCCACGTTGTGATGAACGTCGAGTAGACCCATCACAACTGTAGGATTCATTTGGAGAAGTCAAACAACGACGCTGCAGTGTTGAGCTAGAGCCCCGCCCACTGCAGACCTCCCTATATATTCTCCTCCGGCTCAAAACGGCACAGAACTCTCCAGCAGTCGAAGGGAGCACATCCTGCTGTAGAGAAAAATAGAGTAGCCGTAAGTCTAGGGGATTAGAAGTGCCCCACCTACTAGGGAATTAGAAGTGTCCCAGTAGGCACAGACTCGCAGTTAAAAAGATGTTTACATCCTGCAATCAGTGCAAAGCCAGCCTGAAGAGGTCAAGAGACCGAAACGCGTCGCTGGATGGCAGGGCCAGTCATGCCCGTCACTAATTTGGCTGTTGGTGTCTGACGCAGCATGCGCACCTTTCAGGGTCTTCGGGGGGTTCCGGGGTTGGTGTGGGCGTCGCCCGGGCGGGCTGCAGACGGACTGTGCATTCCCCTTCCCCCAATCCTAACCCTAACCATAATCCTAACCAAGCCTGTGCCTCCAGTCCGTCTGGGTGGCGTCCCATCATTCGTGGGCCTTCTGGGGACTTTGTTGTGGTGTGTGTGTTGTTGGGGGGCCACAAGTTTAACACACAAACTTGTTGTAGACACAACAATAAACAGGAGTCGGAGAAACATCAAAGCAAACATTTTAATGCTTTCATAACACACCATAATACTTACCTGTCTGGTTGTCCACGTTGTGATGAACATTGTACGTCGAGTAGACCCATCACAACTGTAGGATTCATTTGGCTGTTTGGTTGTCCACGTTGTGATGAACATTGTACGTCGAGTAGACCCATCACAACTGTAGGATTCATTTGGAGAAGCCAAACATCTTTCATAACACACCATAATACTTACCTGTGTAGTTGTCCACGTTGTGATGAACGTCGAGTAGACCCATCACAACTGTAGGATTCATTTGGAGAAGTCAAACAACGACGCTGCAGTGTTGAGCTAGAGCCCCGCCCACTGCAGACCTCCCTATATATTCTCCTCCGGCTCAAAACGGCACAGAACTCTCCAGCAGTCGAAGGGAGCACATCCTGCTGTAGAGAAAAATAGAGTAGCCGTAAGTCTAGGGGATTAGAAGTGCCCCACCTACTAGGGAATTAGAAGTGTCCCAGTAGGCACAGACTCGCAGTTAAAAAGATGTTTACATCCTGCAATCAGTGCAAAGCCAGCCTGAAGAGGTCAAGAGACCGAAACGCGTCGCTGGATGGCAGGGCCAGTCATGCCCGTCACTAATTTGGCTGTTGGTGTCTGACGCAGCATGCGCACCTTTCAGGGTCTTCGGGGGGTTCCGGGGTTGGTGTGGGCGTCGCCCGGGCGGGCTGCAGACGGACTGTGCATTCCCCTTCCCCCAATCCTAACCCTAACCATAATCCTAACCAAGCCTGTGCCTCCAGTCCGTCTGGGTGGCGTCCCATCATTCGTGGGCCTTCTGGGGACTTTGTTGTGGTGTGTGTGTTGTTGGGGGGCCACAAGTTTAACACACAAACTTGTTGTAGACACAACAATAAACAGGAGTCGGAGAAACATCAAAGCAAACATTTTAATGCTTTCATAACACACCATAATACTTACCTGTCTGGTTGTCCACGTTGTGATGAACATTGTACGTCGAGTAGACCCATCACAACTGTAGGATTCATTTGGCTGTTTGGTTGTCCACGTTGTGATGAACATTGTACGTCGAGTAGACCCATCACAACTGTAGGATTCATTTGGAGAAGCCAAACATCTTTCATAACACACCATAATACTTACCTGTGTAGTTGTCCACGTTGTGATGAACGTCGAGTAGACCCATCACAACTGTAGGATTCATTTGGAGAAGTCAAACAACGACGCTGCAGTGTTGAGCTAGAGCCCCGCCCACTGCAGACCTCCCTATATATTCTCCTCCGGCTCAAAACGGCACAGAACTCTCCAGCAGTCGAAGGGAGCACATCCTGCTGTAGAGAAAAATAGAGTAGCCGTAAGTCTAGGGGATTAGAAGTGCCCCACCTACTAGGGAATTAGAAGTGTCCCAGTAGGCACAGACTCGCAGTTAAAAAGATGTTTACATCCTGCAATCAGTGCAAAGCCAGCCTGAAGAGGTCAAGAGACCGAAACGCGTCGCTGGATGGCAGGGCCAGTCATGCCCGTCACTAATTTGGCTGTTGGTGTCTGACGCAGCATGCGCACCTTTCAGGGTCTTCGGGGGGTTCCGGGGTTGGTGTGGGCGTCGCCCGGGCGGGCTGCAGACGGACTGTGCATTCCCCTTCCCCCAATCCTAACCCTAACCATAATCCTAACCAAGCCTGTGCCTCCAGTCCGTCTGGGTGGCGTCCCATCATTCGTGGGCCTTCTGGGGACTTTGTTGTGGTGTGTGTGTTGTTGGGGGGCCACAAGTTTAACACACAAACTTGTTGTAGACACAACAATAAACAGGAGTCGGAGAAACATCAAAGCAAACATTTTAATGCTTTCATAACACACCATAATACTTACCTGTCTGGTTGTCCACGTTGTGATGAACATTGTACGTCGAGTAGACCCATCACAACTGTAGGATTCATTTGGCTGTTTGGTTGTCCACGTTGTGATGAACATTGTACGTCGAGTAGACCCATCACAACTGTAGGATTCATTTGGAGAAGCCAAACATCTTTCATAACACACCATAATACTTACCTGTGTAGTTGTCCACGTTGTGATGAACGTCGAGTAGACCCATCACAACTGTAGGATTCATTTGGAGAAGTCAAACAACGACGCTGCAGTGTTGAGCTAGAGCCCCGCCCACTGCAGACCTCCCTATATATTCTCCTCCGGCTCAAAACGGCACAGAACTCTCCAGCAGTCGAAGGGAGCACATCCTGCTGTAGAGAAAAATAGAGTAGCCGTAAGTCTAGGGGATTAGAAGTGCCCCACCTACTAGGGAATTAGAAGTGTCCCAGTAGGCACAGACTCGCAGTTAAAAAGATGTTTACATCCTGCAATCAGTGCAAAGCCAGCCTGAAGAGGTCAAGAGACCGAAACGCGTCGCTGGATGGCAGGGCCAGTCATGCCCGTCACTAATTTGGCTGTTGGTGTCTGACGCAGCATGCGCACCTTTCAGGGTCTTCGGGGGGTTCCGGGGTTGGTGTGGGCGTCGCCCGGGCGGGCTGCAGACGGACTGTGCATTCCCCTTCCCCCAATCCTAACCCTAACCATAATCCTAACCAAGCCTGTGCCTCCAGTCCGTCTGGGTGGCGTCCCATCATTCGTGGGCCTTCTGGGGACTTTGTTGTGGTGTGTGTGTTGTTGGGGGGCCACAAGTTTAACACACAAACTTGTTGTAGACACAACAATAAACAGGAGTCGGAGAAACATCAAAGCAAACATTTTAATGCTTTCATAACACACCATAATACTTACCTGTCTGGTTGTCCACGTTGTGATGAACATTGTACGTCGAGTAGACCCATCACAACTGTAGGATTCATTTGGCTGTTTGGTTGTCCACGTTGTGATGAACATTGTACGTCGAGTAGACCCATCACAACTGTAGGATTCATTTGGAGAAGCCAAACATCTTTCATAACACACCATAATACTTACCTGTGTAGTTGTCCACGTTGTGATGAACGTCGAGTAGACCCATCACAACTGTAGGATTCATTTGGAGAAGTCAAACAACGACGCTGCAGTGTTGAGCTAGAGCCCCGCCCACTGCAGACCTCCCTATATATTCTCCTCCGGCTCAAAACGGCACAGAACTCTCCAGCAGTCGAAGGGAGCACATCCTGCTGTAGAGAAAAATAGAGTAGCCGTAAGTCTAGGGGATTAGAAGTGCCCCACCTACTAGGGAATTAGAAGTGTCCCAGTAGGCACAGACTCGCAGTTAAAAAGATGTTTACATCCTGCAATCAGTGCAAAGCCAGCCTGAAGAGGTCAAGAGACCGAAACGCGTCGCTGGATGGCAGGGCCAGTCATGCCCGTCACTAATTTGGCTGTTGGTGTCTGACGCAGCATGCGCACCTTTCAGGGTCTTCGGGGGGTTCCGGGGTTGGTGTGGGCGTCGCCCGGGCGGGCTGCAGACGGACTGTGCATTCCCCTTCCCCCAATCCTAACCCTAACCATAATCCTAACCAAGCCTGTGCCTCCAGTCCGTCTGGGTGGCGTCCCATCATTCGTGGGCCTTCTGGGGACTTTGTTGTGGTGTGTGTGTTGTTGGGGGGCCACAAGTTTAACACACAAACTTGTTGTAGACACAACAATAAACAGGAGTCGGAGAAACATCAAAGCAAACATTTTAATGCTTTCATAACACACCATAATACTTACCTGTCTGGTTGTCCACGTTGTGATGAACATTGTACGTCGAGTAGACCCATCACAACTGTAGGATTCATTTGGCTGTTTGGTTGTCCACGTTGTGATGAACATTGTACGTCGAGTAGACCCATCACAACTGTAGGATTCATTTGGAGAAGCCAAACATCTTTCATAACACACCATAATACTTACCTGTGTAGTTGTCCACGTTGTGATGAACGTCGAGTAGACCCATCACAACTGTAGGATTCATTTGGAGAAGTCAAACAACGACGCTGCAGTGTTGAGCTAGAGCCCCGCCCACTGCAGACCTCCCTATATATTCTCCTCCGGCTCAAAACGGCACAGAACTCTCCAGCAGTCGAAGGGAGCACATCCTGCTGTAGAGAAAAATAGAGTAGCCGTAAGTCTAGGGGATTAGAAGTGCCCCACCTACTAGGGAATTAGAAGTGTCCCAGTAGGCACAGACTCGCAGTTAAAAAGATGTTTACATCCTGCAATCAGTGCAAAGCCAGCCTGAAGAGGTCAAGAGACCGAAACGCGTCGCTGGATGGCAGGGCCAGTCATGCCCGTCACTAATTTGGCTGTTGGTGTCTGACGCAGCATGCGCACCTTTCAGGGTCTTCGGGGGGTTCCGGGGTTGGTGTGGGCGTCGCCCGGGCGGGCTGCAGACGGACTGTGCATTCCCCTTCCCCCAATCCTAACCCTAACCATAATCCTAACCAAGCCTGTGCCTCCAGTCCGTCTGGGTGGCGTCCCATCATTCGTGGGCCTTCTGGGGACTTTGTTGTGGTGTGTGTGTTGTTGGGGGGCCACAAGTTTAACACACAAACTTGTTGTAGACACAACAATAAACAGGAGTCGGAGAAACATCAAAGCAAACATTTTAATGCTTTCATAACACACCATAATACTTACCTGTCTGGTTGTCCACGTTGTGATGAACATTGTACGTCGAGTAGACCCATCACAACTGTAGGATTCATTTGGCTGTTTGGTTGTCCACGTTGTGATGAACATTGTACGTCGAGTAGACCCATCACAACTGTAGGATTCATTTGGAGAAGCCAAACATCTTTCATAACACACCATAATACTTACCTGTGTAGTTGTCCACGTTGTGATGAACGTCGAGTAGACCCATCACAACTGTAGGATTCATTTGGAGAAGTCAAACAACGACGCTGCAGTGTTGAGCTAGAGCCCCGCCCACTGCAGACCTCCCTATATATTCTCCTCCGGCTCAAAACGGCACAGAACTCTCCAGCAGTCGAAGGGAGCACATCCTGCTGTAGAGAAAAATAGAGTAGCCGTAAGTCTAGGGGATTAGAAGTGCCCCACCTACTAGGGAATTAGAAGTGTCCCAGTAGGCACAGACTCGCAGTTAAAAAGATGTTTACATCCTGCAATCAGTGCAAAGCCAGCCTGAAGAGGTCAAGAGACCGAAACGCGTCGCTGGATGGCAGGGCCAGTCATGCCCGTCACTAATTTGGCTGTTGGTGTCTGACGCAGCATGCGCACCTTTCAGGGTCTTCGGGGGGTTCCGGGGTTGGTGTGGGCGTCGCCCGGGCGGGCTGCAGACGGACTGTGCATTCCCCTTCCCCCAATCCTAACCCTAACCATAATCCTAACCAAGCCTGTGCCTCCAGTCCGTCTGGGTGGCGTCCCATCATTCGTGGGCCTTCTGGGGACTTTGTTGTGGTGTGTGTGTTGTTGGGGGGCCACAAGTTTAACACACAAACTTGTTGTAGACACAACAATAAACAGGAGTCGGAGAAACATCAAAGCAAACATTTTAATGCTTTCATAACACACCATAATACTTACCTGTCTGGTTGTCCACGTTGTGATGAACATTGTACGTCGAGTAGACCCATCACAACTGTAGGATTCATTTGGCTGTTTGGTTGTCCACGTTGTGATGAACATTGTACGTCGAGTAGACCCATCACAACTGTAGGATTCATTTGGAGAAGCCAAACATCTTTCATAACACACCATAATACTTACCTGTGTAGTTGTCCACGTTGTGATGAACGTCGAGTAGACCCATCACAACTGTAGGATTCATTTGGAGAAGTCAAACAACGACGCTGCAGTGTTGAGCTAGAGCCCCGCCCACTGCAGACCTCCCTATATATTCTCCTCCGGCTCAAAACGGCACAGAACTCTCCAGCAGTCGAAGGGAGCACATCCTGCTGTAGAGAAAAATAGAGTAGCCGTAAGTCTAGGGGATTAGAAGTGCCCCACCTACTAGGGAATTAGAAGTGTCCCAGTAGGCACAGACTCGCAGTTAAAAAGATGTTTACATCCTGCAATCAGTGCAAAGCCAGCCTGAAGAGGTCAAGAGACCGAAACGCGTCGCTGGATGGCAGGGCCAGTCATGCCCGTCACTAATTTGGCTGTTGGTGTCTGACGCAGCATGCGCACCTTTCAGGGTCTTCGGGGGGTTCCGGGGTTGGTGTGGGCGTCGCCCGGGCGGGCTGCAGACGGACTGTGCATTCCCCTTCCCCCAATCCTAACCCTAACCATAATCCTAACCAAGCCTGTGCCTCCAGTCCGTCTGGGTGGCGTCCCATCATTCGTGGGCCTTCTGGGGACTTTGTTGTGGTGTGTGTGTTGTTGGGGGGCCACAAGTTTAACACACAAACTTGTTGTAGACACAACAATAAACAGGAGTCGGAGAAACATCAAAGCAAACATTTTAATGCTTTCATAACACACCATAATACTTACCTGTCTGGTTGTCCACGTTGTGATGAACATTGTACGTCGAGTAGACCCATCACAACTGTAGGATTCATTTGGCTGTTTGGTTGTCCACGTTGTGATGAACATTGTACGTCGAGTAGACCCATCACAACTGTAGGATTCATTTGGAGAAGCCAAACATCTTTCATAACACACCATAATACTTACCTGTGTAGTTGTCCACGTTGTGATGAACGTCGAGTAGACCCATCACAACTGTAGGATTCATTTGGAGAAGTCAAACAACGACGCTGCAGTGTTGAGCTAGAGCCCCGCCCACTGCAGACCTCCCTATATATTCTCCTCCGGCTCAAAACGGCACAGAACTCTCCAGCAGTCGAAGGGAGCACATCCTGCTGTAGAGAAAAATAGAGTAGCCGTAAGTCTAGGGGATTAGAAGTGCCCCACCTACTAGGGAATTAGAAGTGTCCCAGTAGGCACAGACTCGCAGTTAAAAAGATGTTTACATCCTGCAATCAGTGCAAAGCCAGCCTGAAGAGGTCAAGAGACCGAAACGCGTCGCTGGATGGCAGGGCCAGTCATGCCCGTCACTAATTTGGCTGTTGGTGTCTGACGCAGCATGCGCACCTTTCAGGGTCTTCGGGGGGTTCCGGGGTTGGTGTGGGCGTCGCCCGGGCGGGCTGCAGACGGACTGTGCATTCCCCTTCCCCCAATCCTAACCCTAACCATAATCCTAACCAAGCCTGTGCCTCCAGTCCGTCTGGGTGGCGTCCCATCATTCGTGGGCCTTCTGGGGACTTTGTTGTGGTGTGTGTGTTGTTGGGGGGCCACAAGTTTAACACACAAACTTGTTGTAGACACAACAATAAACAGGAGTCGGAGAAACATCAAAGCAAACATTTTAATGCTTTCATAACACACCATAATACTTACCTGTCTGGTTGTCCACGTTGTGATGAACATTGTACGTCGAGTAGACCCATCACAACTGTAGGATTCATTTGGCTGTTTGGTTGTCCACGTTGTGATGAACATTGTACGTCGAGTAGACCCATCACAACTGTAGGATTCATTTGGAGAAGCCAAACATCTTTCATAACACACCATAATACTTACCTGTGTAGTTGTCCACGTTGTGATGAACGTCGAGTAGACCCATCACAACTGTAGGATTCATTTGGAGAAGTCAAACAACGACGCTGCAGTGTTGAGCTAGAGCCCCGCCCACTGCAGACCTCCCTATATATTCTCCTCCGGCTCAAAACGGCACAGAACTCTCCAGCAGTCGAAGGGAGCACATCCTGCTGTAGAGAAAAATAGAGTAGCCGTAAGTCTAGGGGATTAGAAGTGCCCCACCTACTAGGGAATTAGAAGTGTCCCAGTAGGCACAGACTCGCAGTTAAAAAGATGTTTACATCCTGCAATCAGTGCAAAGCCAGCCTGAAGAGGTCAAGAGACCGAAACGCGTCGCTGGATGGCAGGGCCAGTCATGCCCGTCACTAATTTGGCTGTTGGTGTCTGACGCAGCATGCGCACCTTTCAGGGTCTTCGGGGGGTTCCGGGGTTGGTGTGGGCGTCGCCCGGGCGGGCTGCAGACGGACTGTGCATTCCCCTTCCCCCAATCCTAACCCTAACCATAATCCTAACCAAGCCTGTGCCTCCAGTCCGTCTGGGTGGCGTCCCATCATTCGTGGGCCTTCTGGGGACTTTGTTGTGGTGTGTGTGTTGTTGGGGGGCCACAAGTTTAACACACAAACTTGTTGTAGACACAACAATAAACAGGAGTCGGAGAAACATCAAAGCAAACATTTTAATGCTTTCATAACACACCATAATACTTACCTGTCTGGTTGTCCACGTTGTGATGAACATTGTACGTCGAGTAGACCCATCACAACTGTAGGATTCATTTGGCTGTTTGGTTGTCCACGTTGTGATGAACATTGTACGTCGAGTAGACCCATCACAACTGTAGGATTCATTTGGAGAAGCCAAACATCTTTCATAACACACCATAATACTTACCTGTGTAGTTGTCCACGTTGTGATGAACGTCGAGTAGACCCATCACAACTGTAGGATTCATTTGGAGAAGTCAAACAACGACGCTGCAGTGTTGAGCTAGAGCCCCGCCCACTGCAGACCTCCCTATATATTCTCCTCCGGCTCAAAACGGCACAGAACTCTCCAGCAGTCGAAGGGAGCACATCCTGCTGTAGAGAAAAATAGAGTAGCCGTAAGTCTAGGGGATTAGAAGTGCCCCACCTACTAGGGAATTAGAAGTGTCCCAGTAGGCACAGACTCGCAGTTAAAAAGATGTTTACATCCTGCAATCAGTGCAAAGCCAGCCTGAAGAGGTCAAGAGACCGAAACGCGTCGCTGGATGGCAGGGCCAGTCATGCCCGTCACTAATTTGGCTGTTGGTGTCTGACGCAGCATGCGCACCTTTCAGGGTCTTCGGGGGGTTCCGGGGTTGGTGTGGGCGTCGCCCGGGCGGGCTGCAGACGGACTGTGCATTCCCCTTCCCCCAATCCTAACCCTAACCATAATCCTAACCAAGCCTGTGCCTCCAGTCCGTCTGGGTGGCGTCCCATCATTCGTGGGCCTTCTGGGGACTTTGTTGTGGTGTGTGTGTTGTTGGGGGGCCACAAGTTTAACACACAAACTTGTTGTAGACACAACAATAAACAGGAGTCGGAGAAACATCAAAGCAAACATTTTAATGCTTTCATAACACACCATAATACTTACCTGTCTGGTTGTCCACGTTGTGATGAACATTGTACGTCGAGTAGACCCATCACAACTGTAGGATTCATTTGGCTGTTTGGTTGTCCACGTTGTGATGAACATTGTACGTCGAGTAGACCCATCACAACTGTAGGATTCATTTGGAGAAGCCAAACATCTTTCATAACACACCATAATACTTACCTGTGTAGTTGTCCACGTTGTGATGAACGTCGAGTAGACCCATCACAACTGTAGGATTCATTTGGAGAAGTCAAACAACGACGCTGCAGTGTTGAGCTAGAGCCCCGCCCACTGCAGACCTCCCTATATATTCTCCTCCGGCTCAAAACGGCACAGAACTCTCCAGCAGTCGAAGGGAGCACATCCTGCTGTAGAGAAAAATAGAGTAGCCGTAAGTCTAGGGGATTAGAAGTGCCCCACCTACTAGGGAATTAGAAGTGTCCCAGTAGGCACAGACTCGCAGTTAAAAAGATGTTTACATCCTGCAATCAGTGCAAAGCCAGCCTGAAGAGGTCAAGAGACCGAAACGCGTCGCTGGATGGCAGGGCCAGTCATGCCCGTCACTAATTTGGCTGTTGGTGTCTGACGCAGCATGCGCACCTTTCAGGGTCTTCGGGGGGTTCCGGGGTTGGTGTGGGCGTCGCCCGGGCGGGCTGCAGACGGACTGTGCATTCCCCTTCCCCCAATCCTAACCCTAACCATAATCCTAACCAAGCCTGTGCCTCCAGTCCGTCTGGGTGGCGTCCCATCATTCGTGGGCCTTCTGGGGACTTTGTTGTGGTGTGTGTGTTGTTGGGGGGCCACAAGTTTAACACACAAACTTGTTGTAGACACAACAATAAACAGGAGTCGGAGAAACATCAAAGCAAACATTTTAATGCTTTCATAACACACCATAATACTTACCTGTCTGGTTGTCCACGTTGTGATGAACATTGTACGTCGAGTAGACCCATCACAACTGTAGGATTCATTTGGCTGTTTGGTTGTCCACGTTGTGATGAACATTGTACGTCGAGTAGACCCATCACAACTGTAGGATTCATTTGGAGAAGCCAAACATCTTTCATAACACACCATAATACTTACCTGTGTAGTTGTCCACGTTGTGATGAACGTCGAGTAGACCCATCACAACTGTAGGATTCATTTGGAGAAGTCAAACAACGACGCTGCAGTGTTGAGCTAGAGCCCCGCCCACTGCAGACCTCCCTATATATTCTCCTCCGGCTCAAAACGGCACAGAACTCTCCAGCAGTCGAAGGGAGCACATCCTGCTGTAGAGAAAAATAGAGTAGCCGTAAGTCTAGGGGATTAGAAGTGCCCCACCTACTAGGGAATTAGAAGTGTCCCAGTAGGCACAGACTCGCAGTTAAAAAGATGTTTACATCCTGCAATCAGTGCAAAGCCAGCCTGAAGAGGTCAAGAGACCGAAACGCGTCGCTGGATGGCAGGGCCAGTCATGCCCGTCACTAATTTGGCTGTTGGTGTCTGACGCAGCATGCGCACCTTTCAGGGTCTTCGGGGGGTTCCGGGGTTGGTGTGGGCGTCGCCCGGGCGGGCTGCAGACGGACTGTGCATTCCCCTTCCCCCAATCCTAACCCTAACCATAATCCTAACCAAGCCTGTGCCTCCAGTCCGTCTGGGTGGCGTCCCATCATTCGTGGGCCTTCTGGGGACTTTGTTGTGGTGTGTGTGTTGTTGGGGGGCCACAAGTTTAACACACAAACTTGTTGTAGACACAACAATAAACAGGAGTCGGAGAAACATCAAAGCAAACATTTTAATGCTTTCATAACACACCATAATACTTACCTGTCTGGTTGTCCACGTTGTGATGAACATTGTACGTCGAGTAGACCCATCACAACTGTAGGATTCATTTGGCTGTTTGGTTGTCCACGTTGTGATGAACATTGTACGTCGAGTAGACCCATCACAACTGTAGGATTCATTTGGAGAAGCCAAACATCTTTCATAACACACCATAATACTTACCTGTGTAGTTGTCCACGTTGTGATGAACGTCGAGTAGACCCATCACAACTGTAGGATTCATTTGGAGAAGTCAAACAACGACGCTGCAGTGTTGAGCTAGAGCCCCGCCCACTGCAGACCTCCCTATATATTCTCCTCCGGCTCAAAACGGCACAGAACTCTCCAGCAGTCGAAGGGAGCACATCCTGCTGTAGAGAAAAATAGAGTAGCCGTAAGTCTAGGGGATTAGAAGTGCCCCACCTACTAGGGAATTAGAAGTGTCCCAGTAGGCACAGACTCGCAGTTAAAAAGATGTTTACATCCTGCAATCAGTGCAAAGCCAGCCTGAAGAGGTCAAGAGACCGAAACGCGTCGCTGGATGGCAGGGCCAGTCATGCCCGTCACTAATTTGGCTGTTGGTGTCTGACGCAGCATGCGCACCTTTCAGGGTCTTCGGGGGGTTCCGGGGTTGGTGTGGGCGTCGCCCGGGCGGGCTGCAGACGGACTGTGCATTCCCCTTCCCCCAATCCTAACCCTAACCATAATCCTAACCCTAACCCTAACCCTAACCCTAACCCTAACCCTAACCCTAACCCTAACCCTAACCCTAACCCTAACCCTAACCCTAACCCTAACCCTAACCCTAACCCTAACCCTAACCCTAACCCTAACCCTAACCCTAACACAGGGATTTCAAGGAAGCATCCCACCCACTGGTGGAACCAGGTGAGTCCCAGTGGGCGTGGCCCAGCCAGCCTGACGAGGCCTGAAAGGCCGAAACGCGCGTCGCTGGATGTTTGTCCGCATGTGTCGTCATTGCATTTAACGCCTGTCTCGGATTGCTTGCTTTTCAGGGTCCTTTCAGGGGGTCTCGCTGTGGCGCAGGCGTTCCCGATTCGGATTGCTTAATTGCAGAGTCCTCGGGAGGTCCTGCGTTTGGCGGGGGCGTGGCCTAGGCAGACTGTCGAAGGACTGTGCACACTCCTCCCCGCCCACTACCCTTCCCCCGACCCTACCACTAAACCTAACCAGCCCGCGCCTCCAGTCTGCCGTCAATAGGCGGCGCTCTGCCAGTGCGGATCCTCTGGGGGCCTTGTCGGTGAGTACTCTGTTTCATTTGTGCGAGTGTAGTGACGGGGCAACAAGTCATGCCATTGCTTAGACTTGTTTTGACACATTGTTCAACAGGAGGCTAGGTACTTCAAAGCAAACATTTTATTGCTTTGTGCAAACATCCCAATATTCAAGTGGATGTTAGGCTACTATGTGATGCATGTAATATGTCGAAATGACACGTCACATATGTAAGAATTCTTATTTTGGAATTCTTTTGGAAGTCTTCTGACTCCACTGCAGCGTGAGCAACAGCCCCGCCCCCTGCAGCACACTATTTAAAGCCACCTCCTGTTTGAAGGCTCATTCCCTCTCCAGCAGTCGATCAGAACACATCCTGCTCACGGAGGACACACAGGGAGAGTCGGCATTTGGCACAGGGATTTCAAGGAAGCATCCCACCCACTGGTGGAACCAGGTGAGTCCCAGTGGGCGTGGCCCAGCCAGCCTGACGAGGCCTGAAAGGCCGAAACGCGCGTCGCTGGATGTTTGTCCGCATGTGTCGTCATTGCATTTAACGCCTGTCTCGGATTGCTTGCTTTTCAGGGTCCTTTCAGGGGGTCTCGCTGTGGCGCAGGCGTTCCCGATTCGGATTGCTTAATTGCAGAGTCCTCGGGATGTCCTGCGTTTGGCGGGGGCGTGGCCTAGGCAGACTGTCGAAGGACTGTGCACACTCCTCCCCGCCCACTACCCTTCCCCCGACCCTACCACTAAACCTAACCAGCCCGCGCCTCCAGTCTGCCGTCAATAGGCGGCGCTCTGCCAGTGCGGATCCTCTGGGGGCCTTGTCGGTGAGTACTCTGTTTCATTTGTGCGAGTGTAGTGACGGGGCAACAAGTCATGCCATTGCTTAGACTTGTTTTGACACATTGTTCAACAGGAGGCTAGGTACTTCAAAGCAAACATTTTATTGCTTTGTGCAAACATCCCAATATTCAAGTGGATGTTAGGCTACTATGTGATGCATGTAATATGTCGAAATGACACGTCACATATGTAAGAATTCTTATTTTGGAATTCTTTTGGAAGTCTTCTGACTCCACTGCAGCGTGAGCAACAGCCCCGCCCCCTGCAGCACACTATTTAAAGCCACCTCCTGTTTGAAGGCTCATTCCCTCTCCAGCAGTCGATCAGAACACATCCTGCTCACGGAGGACACACAGGGAGAGTCGGCATTTGGCACAGGGATTTCAAGGAAGCATCCCACCCACTGGTGGAACCAGGTGAGTCCCAGTGGGCGTGGCCCAGCCAGCCTGACGAGGCCTGAAAGGCCGAAACGCGCGTCGCTGGATGTTTGTCCGCATGTGTCGTCATTGCATTTAACGCCTGTCTCGGATTGCTTGCTTTTCAGGGTCCTTTCAGGGGGTCTCGCTGTGGCGCAGGCGTTCCCGATTCGGATTGCTTAATTGCAGAGTCCTCGGGATGTCCTGCGTTTGGCGGGGGCGTGGCCTAGGCAGACTGTCGAAGGACTGTGCACACTCCTCCCCGCCCACTACCCTTCCCCCGACCCTACCACTAAACCTAACCAGCCCGCGCCTCCAGTCTGCCGTCAATAGGCGGCGCTCTGCCAGTGCGGATCCTCTGGGGGCCTTGTCGGTGAGTACTCTGTTTCATTTGTGCGAGTGTAGTGACGGGGCAACAAGTCATGCCATTGCTTAGACTTGTTTTGACACATTGTTCAACAGGAGGCTAGGTACTTCAAAGCAAACATTTTATTGCTTTGTGCAAACATCCCAATATTCAAGTGGATGTTAGGCTACTATGTGATGCATGTAATATGTCGAAATGACACGTCACATATGTAAGAATTCTTATTTTGGAATTCTTTTGGAAGTCTTCTGACTCCACTGCAGCGTGAGCAACAGCCCCGCCCCCTGCAGCACACTATTTAAAGCCACCTCCTGTTTGAAGGCTCATTCCCTCTCCAGCAGTCGATCAGAACACATCCTGCTCACGGAGGACACACAGGGAGAGTCGGCATTTGGCACAGGGATTTCAAGGAAGCATCCCACCCACTGGTGGAACCAGGTGAGTCCCAGTGGGCGTGGCCCAGCCAGCCTGACGAGGCCTGAAAGGCCGAAACGCGCGTCGCTGGATGTTTGTCCGCATGTGTCGTCATTGCATTTAACGCCTGTCTCGGATTGCTTGCTTTTCAGGGTCCTTTCAGGGGGTCTCGCTGTGGCGCAGGCGTTCCCGATTCGGATTGCTTAATTGCAGAGTCCTCGGGATGTCCTGCGTTTGGCGGGGGCGTGGCCTAGGCAGACTGTCGAAGGACTGTGCACACTCCTCCCCGCCCACTACCCTTCCCCCGACCCTACCACTAAACCTAACCAGCCCGCGCCTCCAGTCTGCCGTCAATAGGCGGCGCTCTGCCAGTGCGGATCCTCTGGGGGCCTTGTCGGTGAGTACTCTGTTTCATTTGTGCGAGTGTAGTGACGGGGCAACAAGTCATGCCATTGCTTAGACTTGTTTTGACACATTGTTCAACAGGAGGCTAGGTACTTCAAAGCAAACATTTTATTGCTTTGTGCAAACATCCCAATATTCAAGTGGATGTTAGGCTACTATGTGATGCATGTAATATGTCGAAATGACACGTCACATATGTAAGAATTCTTATTTTGGAATTCTTTTGGAAGTCTTCTGACTCCACTGCAGCGTGAGCAACAGCCCCGCCCCCTGCAGCACACTATTTAAAGCCACCTCCTGTTTGAAGGCTCATTCCCTCTCCAGCAGTCGATCAGAACACATCCTGCTCACGGAGGACACACAGGGAGAGTCGGCATTTGGCACAGGGATTTCAAGGAAGCATCCCACCCACTGGTGGAACCAGGTGAGTCCCAGTGGGCGTGGCCCAGCCAGCCTGACGAGGCCTGAAAGGCCGAAACGCGCGTCGCTGGATGTTTGTCCGCATGTGTCGTCATTGCATTTAACGCCTGTCTCGGATTGCTTGCTTTTCAGGGTCCTTTCAGGGGGTCTCGCTGTGGCGCAGGCGTTCCCGATTCGGATTGCTTAATTGCAGAGTCCTCGGGATGTCCTGCGTTTGGCGGGGGCGTGGCCTAGGCAGACTGTCGAAGGACTGTGCACACTCCTCCCCGCCCACTACCCTTCCCCCGACCCTACCACTAAACCTAACCAGCCCGCGCCTCCAGTCTGCCGTCAATAGGCGGCGCTCTGCCAGTGCGGATCCTCTGGGGGCCTTGTCGGTGAGTACTCTGTTTCATTTGTGCGAGTGTAGTGACGGGGCAACAAGTCATGCCATTGCTTAGACTTGTTTTGACACATTGTTCAACAGGAGGCTAGGTACTTCAAAGCAAACATTTTATTGCTTTGTGCAAACATCCCAATATTCAAGTGGATGTTAGGCTACTATGTGATGCATGTAATATGTCGAAATGACACGTCACATATGTAAGAATTCTTATTTTGGAATTCTTTTGGAAGTCTTCTGACTCCACTGCAGCGTGAGCAACAGCCCCGCCCCCTGCAGCACACTATTTAAAGCCACCTCCTGTTTGAAGGCTCATTCCCTCTCCAGCAGTCGATCAGAACACATCCTGCTCACGGAGGACACACAGGGAGAGTCGGCATTTGGCACAGGGATTTCAAGGAAGCATCCCACCCACTGGTGGAACCAGGTGAGTCCCAGTGGGCGTGGCCCAGCCAGCCTGACGAGGCCTGAAAGGCCGAAACGCGCGTCGCTGGATGTTTGTCCGCATGTGTCGTCATTGCATTTAACGCCTGTCTCGGATTGCTTGCTTTTCAGGGTCCTTTCAGGGGGTCTCGCTGTGGCGCAGGCGTTCCCGATTCGGATTGCTTAATTGCAGAGTCCTCGGGATGTCCTGCGTTTGGCGGGGGCGTGGCCTAGGCAGACTGTCGAAGGACTGTGCACACTCCTCCCCGCCCACTACCCTTCCCCCGACCCTACCACTAAACCTAACCAGCCCGCGCCTCCAGTCTGCCGTCAATAGGCGGCGCTCTGCCAGTGCGGATCCTCTGGGGGCCTTGTCGGTGAGTACTCTGTTTCATTTGTGCGAGTGTAGTGACGGGGCAACAAGTCATGCCATTGCTTAGACTTGTTTTGACACATTGTTCAACAGGAGGCTAGGTACTTCAAAGCAAACATTTTATTGCTTTGTGCAAACATCCCAATATTCAAGTGGATGTTAGGCTACTATGTGATGCATGTAATATGTCGAAATGACACGTCACATATGTAAGAATTCTTATTTTGGAATTCTTTTGGAAGTCTTCTGACTCCACTGCAGCGTGAGCAACAGCCCCGCCCCCTGCAGCACACTATTTAAAGCCACCTCCTGTTTGAAGGCTCATTCCCTCTCCAGCAGTCGATCAGAACACATCCTGCTCACGGAGGACACACAGGGAGAGTCGGCATTTGGCACAGGGATTTCAAGGAAGCATCCCACCCACTGGTGGAACCAGGTGAGTCCCAGTGGGCGTGGCCCAGCCAGCCTGACGAGGCCTGAAAGGCCGAAACGCGCGTCGCTGGATGTTTGTCCGCATGTGTCGTCATTGCATTTAACGCCTGTCTCGGATTGCTTGCTTTTCAGGGTCCTTTCAGGGGGTCTCGCTGTGGCGCAGGCGTTCCCGATTCGGATTGCTTAATTGCAGAGTCCTCGGGATGTCCTGCGTTTGGCGGGGGCGTGGCCTAGGCAGACTGTCGAAGGACTGTGCACACTCCTCCCCGCCCACTACCCTTCCCCCGACCCTACCACTAAACCTAACCAGCCCGCGCCTCCAGTCTGCCGTCAATAGGCGGCGCTCTGCCAGTGCGGATCCTCTGGGGGCCTTGTCGGTGAGTACTCTGTTTCATTTGTGCGAGTGTAGTGACGGGGCAACAAGTCATGCCATTGCTTAGACTTGTTTTGACACATTGTTCAACAGGAGGCTAGGTACTTCAAAGCAAACATTTTATTGCTTTGTGCAAACATCCCAATATTCAAGTGGATGTTAGGCTACTATGTGATGCATGTAATATGTCGAAATGACACGTCACATATGTAAGAATTCTTATTTTGGAATTCTTTTGGAAGTCTTCTGACTCCACTGCAGCGTGAGCAACAGCCCCGCCCCCTGCAGCACACTATTTAAAGCCACCTCCTGTTTGAAGGCTCATTCCCTCTCCAGCAGTCGATCAGAACACATCCTGCTCACGGAGGACACACAGGGAGAGTCGGCATTTGGCACAGGGATTTCAAGGAAGCATCCCACCCACTGGTGGAACCAGGTGAGTCCCAGTGGGCGTGGCCCAGCCAGCCTGACGAGGCCTGAAAGGCCGAAACGCGCGTCGCTGGATGTTTGTCCGCATGTGTCGTCATTGCATTTAACGCCTGTCTCGGATTGCTTGCTTTTCAGGGTCCTTTCAGGGGGTCTCGCTGTGGCGCAGGCGTTCCCGATTCGGATTGCTTAATTGCAGAGTCCTCGGGATGTCCTGCGTTTGGCGGGGGCGTGGCCTAGGCAGACTGTCGAAGGACTGTGCACACTCCTCCCCGCCCACTACCCTTCCCCCGACCCTACCACTAAACCTAACCAGCCCGCGCCTCCAGTCTGCCGTCAATAGGCGGCGCTCTGCCAGTGCGGATCCTCTGGGGGCCTTGTCGGTGAGTACTCTGTTTCATTTGTGCGAGTGTAGTGACGGGGCAACAAGTCATGCCATTGCTTAGACTTGTTTTGACACATTGTTCAACAGGAGGCTAGGTACTTCAAAGCAAACATTTTATTGCTTTGTGCAAACATCCCAATATTCAAGTGGATGTTAGGCTACTATGTGATGCATGTAATATGTCGAAATGACACGTCACATATGTAAGAATTCTTATTTTGGAATTCTTTTGGAAGTCTTCTGACTCCACTGCAGCGTGAGCAACAGCCCCGCCCCCTGCAGCACACTATTTAAAGCCACCTCCTGTTTGAAGGCTCATTCCCTCTCCAGCAGTCGATCAGAACACATCCTGCTCACGGAGGACACACAGGGAGAGTCGGCATTTGGCACAGGGATTTCAAGGAAGCATCCCACCCACTGGTGGAACCAGGTGAGTCCCAGTGGGCGTGGCCCAGCCAGCCTGACGAGGCCTGAAAGGCCGAAACGCGCGTCGCTGGATGTTTGTCCGCATGTGTCGTCATTGCATTTAACGCCTGTCTCGGATTGCTTGCTTTTCAGGGTCCTTTCAGGGGGTCTCGCTGTGGCGCAGGCGTTCCCGATTCGGATTGCTTAATTGCAGAGTCCTCGGGATGTCCTGCGTTTGGCGGGGGCGTGGCCTAGGCAGACTGTCGAAGGACTGTGCACACTCCTCCCCGCCCACTACCCTTCCCCCGACCCTACCACTAAACCTAACCAGCCCGCGCCTCCAGTCTGCCGTCAATAGGCGGCGCTCTGCCAGTGCGGATCCTCTGGGGGCCTTGTCGGTGAGTACTCTGTTTCATTTGTGCGAGTGTAGTGACGGGGCAACAAGTCATGCCATTGCTTAGACTTGTTTTGACACATTGTTCAACAGGAGGCTAGGTACTTCAAAGCAAACATTTTATTGCTTTGTGCAAACATCCCAATATTCAAGTGGATGTTAGGCTACTATGTGATGCATGTAATATGTCGAAATGACACGTCACATATGTAAGAATTCTTATTTTGGAATTCTTTTGGAAGTCTTCTGACTCCACTGCAGCGTGAGCAACAGCCCCGCCCCCTGCAGCACACTATTTAAAGCCACCTCCTGTTTGAAGGCTCATTCCCTCTCCAGCAGTCGATCAGAACACATCCTGCTCACGGAGGACACACAGGGAGAGTCGGCATTTGGCACAGGGATTTCAAGGAAGCATCCCACCCACTGGTGGAACCAGGTGAGTCCCAGTGGGCGTGGCCCAGCCAGCCTGACGAGGCCTGAAAGGCCGAAACGCGCGTCGCTGGATGTTTGTCCGCATGTGTCGTCATTGCATTTAACGCCTGTCTCGGATTGCTTGCTTTTCAGGGTCCTTTCAGGGGGTCTCGCTGTGGCGCAGGCGTTCCCGATTCGGATTGCTTAATTGCAGAGTCCTCGGGATGTCCTGCGTTTGGCGGGGGCGTGGCCTAGGCAGACTGTCGAAGGACTGTGCACACTCCTCCCCGCCCACTACCCTTCCCCCGACCCTACCACTAAACCTAACCAGCCCGCGCCTCCAGTCTGCCGTCAATAGGCGGCGCTCTGCCAGTGCGGATCCTCTGGGGGCCTTGTCGGTGAGTACTCTGTTTCATTTGTGCGAGTGTAGTGACGGGGCAACAAGTCATGCCATTGCTTAGACTTGTTTTGACACATTGTTCAACAGGAGGCTAGGTACTTCAAAGCAAACATTTTATTGCTTTGTGCAAACATCCCAATATTCAAGTGGATGTTAGGCTACTATGTGATGCATGTAATATGTCGAAATGACACGTCACATATGTAAGAATTCTTATTTTGGAATTCTTTTGGAAGTCTTCTGACTCCACTGCAGCGTGAGCAACAGCCCCGCCCCCTGCAGCACACTATTTAAAGCCACCTCCTGTTTGAAGGCTCATTCCCTCTCCAGCAGTCGATCAGAACACATCCTGCTCACGGAGGACACACAGGGAGAGTCGGCATTTGGCACAGGGATTTCAAGGAAGCATCCCACCCACTGGTGGAACCAGGTGAGTCCCAGTGGGCGTGGCCCAGCCAGCCTGACGAGGCCTGAAAGGCCGAAACGCGCGTCGCTGGATGTTTGTCCGCATGTGTCGTCATTGCATTTAACGCCTGTCTCGGATTGCTTGCTTTTCAGGGTCCTTTCAGGGGGTCTCGCTGTGGCGCAGGCGTTCCCGATTCGGATTGCTTAATTGCAGAGTCCTCGGGATGTCCTGCGTTTGGCGGGGGCGTGGCCTAGGCAGACTGTCGAAGGACTGTGCACACTCCTCCCCGCCCACTACCCTTCCCCCGACCCTACCACTAAACCTAACCAGCCCGCGCCTCCAGTCTGCCGTCAATAGGCGGCGCTCTGCCAGTGCGGATCCTCTGGGGGCCTTGTCGGTGAGTACTCTGTTTCATTTGTGCGAGTGTAGTGACGGGGCAACAAGTCATGCCATTGCTTAGACTTGTTTTGACACATTGTTCAACAGGAGGCTAGGTACTTCAAAGCAAACATTTTATTGCTTTGTGCAAACATCCCAATATTCAAGTGGATGTTAGGCTACTATGTGATGCATGTAATATGTCGAAATGACACGTCACATATGTAAGAATTCTTATTTTGGAATTCTTTTGGAAGTCTTCTGACTCCACTGCAGCGTGAGCAACAGCCCCGCCCCCTGCAGCACACTATTTAAAGCCACCTCCTGTTTGAAGGCTCATTCCCTCTCCAGCAGTCGATCAGAACACATCCTGCTCACGGAGGACACACAGGGAGAGTCGGCATTTGGCACAGGGATTTCAAGGAAGCATCCCACCCACTGGTGGAACCAGGTGAGTCCCAGTGGGCGTGGCCCAGCCAGCCTGACGAGGCCTGAAAGGCCGAAACGCGCGTCGCTGGATGTTTGTCCGCATGTGTCGTCATTGCATTTAACGCCTGTCTCGGATTGCTTGCTTTTCAGGGTCCTTTCAGGGGGTCTCGCTGTGGCGCAGGCGTTCCCGATTCGGATTGCTTAATTGCAGAGTCCTCGGGATGTCCTGCGTTTGGCGGGGGCGTGGCCTAGGCAGACTGTCGAAGGACTGTGCACACTCCTCCCCGCCCACTACCCTTCCCCCGACCCTACCACTAAACCTAACCAGCCCGCGCCTCCAGTCTGCCGTCAATAGGCGGCGCTCTGCCAGTGCGGATCCTCTGGGGGCCTTGTCGGTGAGTACTCTGTTTCATTTGTGCGAGTGTAGTGACGGGGCAACAAGTCATGCCATTGCTTAGACTTGTTTTGACACATTGTTCAACAGGAGGCTAGGTACTTCAAAGCAAACATTTTATTGCTTTGTGCAAACATCCCAATATTCAAGTGGATGTTAGGCTACTATGTGATGCATGTAATATGTCGAAATGACACGTCACATATGTAAGAATTCTTATTTTGGAATTCTTTTGGAAGTCTTCTGACTCCACTGCAGCGTGAGCAACAGCCCCGCCCCCTGCAGCACACTATTTAAAGCCACCTCCTGTTTGAAGGCTCATTCCCTCTCCAGCAGTCGATCAGAACACATCCTGCTCACGGAGGACACACAGGGAGAGTCGGCATTTGGCACAGGGATTTCAAGGAAGCATCCCACCCACTGGTGGAACCAGGTGAGTCCCAGTGGGCGTGGCCCAGCCAGCCTGACGAGGCCTGAAAGGCCGAAACGCGCGTCGCTGGATGTTTGTCCGCATGTGTCGTCATTGCATTTAACGCCTGTCTCGGATTGCTTGCTTTTCAGGGTCCTTTCAGGGGGTCTCGCTGTGGCGCAGGCGTTCCCGATTCGGATTGCTTAATTGCAGAGTCCTCGGGATGTCCTGCGTTTGGCGGGGGCGTGGCCTAGGCAGACTGTCGAAGGACTGTGCACACTCCTCCCCGCCCACTACCCTTCCCCCGACCCTACCACTAAACCTAACCAGCCCGCGCCTCCAGTCTGCCGTCAATAGGCGGCGCTCTGCCAGTGCGGATCCTCTGGGGGCCTTGTCGGTGAGTACTCTGTTTCATTTGTGCGAGTGTAGTGACGGGGCAACAAGTCATGCCATTGCTTAGACTTGTTTTGACACATTGTTCAACAGGAGGCTAGGTACTTCAAAGCAAACATTTTATTGCTTTGTGCAAACATCCCAATATTCAAGTGGATGTTAGGCTACTATGTGATGCATGTAATATGTCGAAATGACACGTCACATATGTAAGAATTCTTATTTTGGAATTCTTTTGGAAGTCTTCTGACTCCACTGCAGCGTGAGCAACAGCCCCGCCCCCTGCAGCACACTATTTAAAGCCACCTCCTGTTTGAAGGCTCATTCCCTCTCCAGCAGTCGATCAGAACACATCCTGCTCACGGAGGACACACAGGGAGAGTCGGCATTTGGCACAGGGATTTCAAGGAAGCATCCCACCCACTGGTGGAACCAGGTGAGTCCCAGTGGGCGTGGCCCAGCCAGCCTGACGAGGCCTGAAAGGCCGAAACGCGCGTCGCTGGATGTTTGTCCGCATGTGTCGTCATTGCATTTAACGCCTGTCTCGGATTGCTTGCTTTTCAGGGTCCTTTCAGGGGGTCTCGCTGTGGCGCAGGCGTTCCCGATTCGGATTGCTTAATTGCAGAGTCCTCGGGATGTCCTGCGTTTGGCGGGGGCGTGGCCTAGGCAGACTGTCGAAGGACTGTGCACACTCCTCCCCGCCCACTACCCTTCCCCCGACCCTACCACTAAACCTAACCAGCCCGCGCCTCCAGTCTGCCGTCAATAGGCGGCGCTCTGCCAGTGCGGATCCTCTGGGGGCCTTGTCGGTGAGTACTCTGTTTCATTTGTGCGAGTGTAGTGACGGGGCAACAAGTCATGCCATTGCTTAGACTTGTTTTGACACATTGTTCAACAGGAGGCTAGGTACTTCAAAGCAAACATTTTATTGCTTTGTGCAAACATCCCAATATTCAAGTGGATGTTAGGCTACTATGTGATGCATGTAATATGTCGAAATGACACGTCACATATGTAAGAATTCTTATTTTGGAATTCTTTTGGAAGTCTTCTGACTCCACTGCAGCGTGAGCAACAGCCCCGCCCCCTGCAGCACACTATTTAAAGCCACCTCCTGTTTGAAGGCTCATTCCCTCTCCAGCAGTCGATCAGAACACATCCTGCTCACGGAGGACACACAGGGAGAGTCGGCATTTGGCACAGGGATTTCAAGGAAGCATCCCACCCACTGGTGGAACCAGGTGAGTCCCAGTGGGCGTGGCCCAGCCAGCCTGACGAGGCCTGAAAGGCCGAAACGCGCGTCGCTGGATGTTTGTCCGCATGTGTCGTCATTGCATTTAACGCCTGTCTCGGATTGCTTGCTTTTCAGGGTCCTTTCAGGGGGTCTCGCTGTGGCGCAGGCGTTCCCGATTCGGATTGCTTAATTGCAGAGTCCTCGGGATGTCCTGCGTTTGGCGGGGGCGTGGCCTAGGCAGACTGTCGAAGGACTGTGCACACTCCTCCCCGCCCACTACCCTTCCCCCGACCCTACCACTAAACCTAACCAGCCCGCGCCTCCAGTCTGCCGTCAATAGGCGGCGCTCTGCCAGTGCGGATCCTCTGGGGGCCTTGTCGGTGAGTACTCTGTTTCATTTGTGCGAGTGTAGTGACGGGGCAACAAGTCATGCCATTGCTTAGACTTGTTTTGACACATTGTTCAACAGGAGGCTAGGTACTTCAAAGCAAACATTTTATTGCTTTGTGCAAACATCCCAATATTCAAGTGGATGTTAGGCTACTATGTGATGCATGTAATATGTCGAAATGACACGTCACATATGTAAGAATTCTTATTTTGGAATTCTTTTGGAAGTCTTCTGACTCCACTGCAGCGTGAGCAACAGCCCCGCCCCCTGCAGCACACTATTTAAAGCCACCTCCTGTTTGAAGGCTCATTCCCTCTCCAGCAGTCGATCAGAACACATCCTGCTCACGGAGGACACACAGGGAGAGTCGGCATTTGGCACAGGGATTTCAAGGAAGCATCCCACCCACTGGTGGAACCAGGTGAGTCCCAGTGGGCGTGGCCCAGCCAGCCTGACGAGGCCTGAAAGGCCGAAACGCGCGTCGCTGGATGTTTGTCCGCATGTGTCGTCATTGCATTTAACGCCTGTCTCGGATTGCTTGCTTTTCAGGGTCCTTTCAGGGGGTCTCGCTGTGGCGCAGGCGTTCCCGATTCGGATTGCTTAATTGCAGAGTCCTCGGGATGTCCTGCGTTTGGCGGGGGCGTGGCCTAGGCAGACTGTCGAAGGACTGTGCACACTCCTCCCCGCCCACTACCCTTCCCCCGACCCTACCACTAAACCTAACCAGCCCGCGCCTCCAGTCTGCCGTCAATAGGCGGCGCTCTGCCAGTGCGGATCCTCTGGGGGCCTTGTCGGTGAGTACTCTGTTTCATTTGTGCGAGTGTAGTGACGGGGCAACAAGTCATGCCATTGCTTAGACTTGTTTTGACACATTGTTCAACAGGAGGCTAGGTACTTCAAAGCAAACATTTTATTGCTTTGTGCAAACATCCCAATATTCAAGTGGATGTTAGGCTACTATGTGATGCATGTAATATGTCGAAATGACACGTCACATATGTAAGAATTCTTATTTTGGAATTCTTTTGGAAGTCTTCTGACTCCACTGCAGCGTGAGCAACAGCCCCGCCCCCTGCAGCACACTATTTAAAGCCACCTCCTGTTTGAAGGCTCATTCCCTCTCCAGCAGTCGATCAGAACACATCCTGCTCACGGAGGACACACAGGGAGAGTCGGCATTTGGCACAGGGATTTCAAGGAAGCATCCCACCCACTGGTGGAACCAGGTGAGTCCCAGTGGGCGTGGCCCAGCCAGCCTGACGAGGCCTGAAAGGCCGAAACGCGCGTCGCTGGATGTTTGTCCGCATGTGTCGTCATTGCATTTAACGCCTGTCTCGGATTGCTTGCTTTTCAGGGTCCTTTCAGGGGGTCTCGCTGTGGCGCAGGCGTTCCCGATTCGGATTGCTTAATTGCAGAGTCCTCGGGATGTCCTGCGTTTGGCGGGGGCGTGGCCTAGGCAGACTGTCGAAGGACTGTGCACACTCCTCCCCGCCCACTACCCTTCCCCCGACCCTACCACTAAACCTAACCAGCCCGCGCCTCCAGTCTGCCGTCAATAGGCGGCGCTCTGCCAGTGCGGATCCTCTGGGGGCCTTGTCGGTGAGTACTCTGTTTCATTTGTGCGAGTGTAGTGACGGGGCAACAAGTCATGCCATTGCTTAGACTTGTTTTGACACATTGTTCAACAGGAGGCTAGGTACTTCAAAGCAAACATTTTATTGCTTTGTGCAAACATCCCAATATTCAAGTGGATGTTAGGCTACTATGTGATGCATGTAATATGTCGAAATGACACGTCACATATGTAAGAATTCTTATTTTGGAATTCTTTTGGAAGTCTTCTGACTCCACTGCAGCGTGAGCAACAGCCCCGCCCCCTGCAGCACACTATTTAAAGCCACCTCCTGTTTGAAGGCTCATTCCCTCTCCAGCAGTCGATCAGAACACATCCTGCTCACGGAGGACACACAGGGAGAGTCGGCATTTGGCACAGGGATTTCAAGGAAGCATCCCACCCACTGGTGGAACCAGGTGAGTCCCAGTGGGCGTGGCCCAGCCAGCCTGACGAGGCCTGAAAGGCCGAAACGCGCGTCGCTGGATGTTTGTCCGCATGTGTCGTCATTGCATTTAACGCCTGTCTCGGATTGCTTGCTTTTCAGGGTCCTTTCAGGGGGTCTCGCTGTGGCGCAGGCGTTCCCGATTCGGATTGCTTAATTGCAGAGTCCTCGGGATGTCCTGCGTTTGGCGGGGGCGTGGCCTAGGCAGACTGTCGAAGGACTGTGCACACTCCTCCCCGCCCACTACCCTTCCCCCGACCCTACCACTAAACCTAACCAGCCCGCGCCTCCAGTCTGCCGTCAATAGGCGGCGCTCTGCCAGTGCGGATCCTCTGGGGGCCTTGTCGGTGAGTACTCTGTTTCATTTGTGCGAGTGTAGTGACGGGGCAACAAGTCATGCCATTGCTTAGACTTGTTTTGACACATTGTTCAACAGGAGGCTAGGTACTTCAAAGCAAACATTTTATTGCTTTGTGCAAACATCCCAATATTCAAGTGGATGTTAGGCTACTATGTGATGCATGTAATATGTCGAAATGACACGTCACATATGTAAGAATTCTTATTTTGGAATTCTTTTGGAAGTCTTCTGACTCCACTGCAGCGTGAGCAACAGCCCCGCCCCCTGCAGCACACTATTTAAAGCCACCTCCTGTTTGAAGGCTCATTCCCTCTCCAGCAGTCGATCAGAACACATCCTGCTCACGGAGGACACACAGGGAGAGTCGGCATTTGGCACAGGGATTTCAAGGAAGCATCCCACCCACTGGTGGAACCAGGTGAGTCCCAGTGGGCGTGGCCCAGCCAGCCTGACGAGGCCTGAAAGGCCGAAACGCGCGTCGCTGGATGTTTGTCCGCATGTGTCGTCATTGCATTTAACGCCTGTCTCGGATTGCTTGCTTTTCAGGGTCCTTTCAGGGGGTCTCGCTGTGGCGCAGGCGTTCCCGATTCGGATTGCTTAATTGCAGAGTCCTCGGGATGTCCTGCGTTTGGCGGGGGCGTGGCCTAGGCAGACTGTCGAAGGACTGTGCACACTCCTCCCCGCCCACTACCCTTCCCCCGACCCTACCACTAAACCTAACCAGCCCGCGCCTCCAGTCTGCCGTCAATAGGCGGCGCTCTGCCAGTGCGGATCCTCTGGGGGCCTTGTCGGTGAGTACTCTGTTTCATTTGTGCGAGTGTAGTGACGGGGCAACAAGTCATGCCATTGCTTAGACTTGTTTTGACACATTGTTCAACAGGAGGCTAGGTACTTCAAAGCAAACATTTTATTGCTTTGTGCAAACATCCCAATATTCAAGTGGATGTTAGGCTACTATGTGATGCATGTAATATGTCGAAATGACACGTCACATATGTAAGAATTCTTATTTTGGAATTCTTTTGGAAGTCTTCTGACTCCACTGCAGCGTGAGCAACAGCCCCGCCCCCTGCAGCACACTATTTAAAGCCACCTCCTGTTTGAAGGCTCATTCCCTCTCCAGCAGTCGATCAGAACACATCCTGCTCACGGAGGACACACAGGGAGAGTCGGCATTTGGCACAGGGATTTCAAGGAAGCATCCCACCCACTGGTGGAACCAGGTGAGTCCCAGTGGGCGTGGCCCAGCCAGCCTGACGAGGCCTGAAAGGCCGAAACGCGCGTCGCTGGATGTTTGTCCGCATGTGTCGTCATTGCATTTAACGCCTGTCTCGGATTGCTTGCTTTTCAGGGTCCTTTCAGGGGGTCTCGCTGTGGCGCAGGCGTTCCCGATTCGGATTGCTTAATTGCAGAGTCCTCGGGATGTCCTGCGTTTGGCGGGGGCGTGGCCTAGGCAGACTGTCGAAGGACTGTGCACACTCCTCCCCGCCCACTACCCTTCCCCCGACCCTACCACTAAACCTAACCAGCCCGCGCCTCCAGTCTGCCGTCAATAGGCGGCGCTCTGCCAGTGCGGATCCTCTGGGGGCCTTGTCGGTGAGTACTCTGTTTCATTTGTGCGAGTGTAGTGACGGGGCAACAAGTCATGCCATTGCTTAGACTTGTTTTGACACATTGTTCAACAGGAGGCTAGGTACTTCAAAGCAAACATTTTATTGCTTTGTGCAAACATCCCAATATTCAAGTGGATGTTAGGCTACTATGTGATGCATGTAATATGTCGAAATGACACGTCACATATGTAAGAATTCTTATTTTGGAATTCTTTTGGAAGTCTTCTGACTCCACTGCAGCGTGAGCAACAGCCCCGCCCCCTGCAGCACACTATTTAAAGCCACCTCCTGTTTGAAGGCTCATTCCCTCTCCAGCAGTCGATCAGAACACATCCTGCTCACGGAGGACACACAGGGAGAGTCGGCATTTGGCACAGGGATTTCAAGGAAGCATCCCACCCACTGGTGGAACCAGGTGAGTCCCAGTGGGCGTGGCCCAGCCAGCCTGACGAGGCCTGAAAGGCCGAAACGCGCGTCGCTGGATGTTTGTCCGCATGTGTCGTCATTGCATTTAACGCCTGTCTCGGATTGCTTGCTTTTCAGGGTCCTTTCAGGGGGTCTCGCTGTGGCGCAGGCGTTCCCGATTCGGATTGCTTAATTGCAGAGTCCTCGGGATGTCCTGCGTTTGGCGGGGGCGTGGCCTAGGCAGACTGTCGAAGGACTGTGCACACTCCTCCCCGCCCACTACCCTTCCCCCGACCCTACCACTAAACCTAACCAGCCCGCGCCTCCAGTCTGCCGTCAATAGGCGGCGCTCTGCCAGTGCGGATCCTCTGGGGGCCTTGTCGGTGAGTACTCTGTTTCATTTGTGCGAGTGTAGTGACGGGGCAACAAGTCATGCCATTGCTTAGACTTGTTTTGACACATTGTTCAACAGGAGGCTAGGTACTTCAAAGCAAACATTTTATTGCTTTGTGCAAACATCCCAATATTCAAGTGGATGTTAGGCTACTATGTGATGCATGTAATATGTCGAAATGACACGTCACATATGTAAGAATTCTTATTTTGGAATTCTTTTGGAAGTCTTCTGACTCCACTGCAGCGTGAGCAACAGCCCCGCCCCCTGCAGCACACTATTTAAAGCCACCTCCTGTTTGAAGGCTCATTCCCTCTCCAGCAGTCGATCAGAACACATCCTGCTCACGGAGGACACACAGGGAGAGTCGGCATTTGGCACAGGGATTTCAAGGAAGCATCCCACCCACTGGTGGAACCAGGTGAGTCCCAGTGGGCGTGGCCCAGCCAGCCTGACGAGGCCTGAAAGGCCGAAACGCGCGTCGCTGGATGTTTGTCCGCATGTGTCGTCATTGCATTTAACGCCTGTCTCGGATTGCTTGCTTTTCAGGGTCCTTTCAGGGGGTCTCGCTGTGGCGCAGGCGTTCCCGATTCGGATTGCTTAATTGCAGAGTCCTCGGGATGTCCTGCGTTTGGCGGGGGCGTGGCCTAGGCAGACTGTCGAAGGACTGTGCACACTCCTCCCCGCCCACTACCCTTCCCCCGACCCTACCACTAAACCTAACCAGCCCGCGCCTCCAGTCTGCCGTCAATAGGCGGCGCTCTGCCAGTGCGGATCCTCTGGGGGCCTTGTCGGTGAGTACTCTGTTTCATTTGTGCGAGTGTAGTGACGGGGCAACAAGTCATGCCATTGCTTAGACTTGTTTTGACACATTGTTCAACAGGAGGCTAGGTACTTCAAAGCAAACATTTTATTGCTTTGTGCAAACATCCCAATATTCAAGTGGATGTTAGGCTACTATGTGATGCATGTAATATGTCGAAATGACACGTCACATATGTAAGAATTCTTATTTTGGAATTCTTTTGGAAGTCTTCTGACTCCACTGCAGCGTGAGCAACAGCCCCGCCCCCTGCAGCACACTATTTAAAGCCACCTCCTGTTTGAAGGCTCATTCCCTCTCCAGCAGTCGATCAGAACACATCCTGCTCACGGAGGACACACAGGGAGAGTCGGCATTTGGCACAGGGATTTCAAGGAAGCATCCCACCCACTGGTGGAACCAGGTGAGTCCCAGTGGGCGTGGCCCAGCCAGCCTGACGAGGCCTGAAAGGCCGAAACGCGCGTCGCTGGATGTTTGTCCGCATGTGTCGTCATTGCATTTAACGCCTGTCTCGGATTGCTTGCTTTTCAGGGTCCTTTCAGGGGGTCTCGCTGTGGCGCAGGCGTTCCCGATTCGGATTGCTTAATTGCAGAGTCCTCGGGATGTCCTGCGTTTGGCGGGGGCGTGGCCTAGGCAGACTGTCGAAGGACTGTGCACACTCCTCCCCGCCCACTACCCTTCCCCCGACCCTACCACTAAACCTAACCAGCCCGCGCCTCCAGTCTGCCGTCAATAGGCGGCGCTCTGCCAGTGCGGATCCTCTGGGGGCCTTGTCGGTGAGTACTCTGTTTCATTTGTGCGAGTGTAGTGACGGGGCAACAAGTCATGCCATTGCTTAGACTTGTTTTGACACATTGTTCAACAGGAGGCTAGGTACTTCAAAGCAAACATTTTATTGCTTTGTGCAAACATCCCAATATTCAAGTGGATGTTAGGCTACTATGTGATGCATGTAATATGTCGAAATGACACGTCACATATGTAAGAATTCTTATTTTGGAATTCTTTTGGAAGTCTTCTGACTCCACTGCAGCGTGAGCAACAGCCCCGCCCCCTGCAGCACACTATTTAAAGCCACCTCCTGTTTGAAGGCTCATTCCCTCTCCAGCAGTCGATCAGAACACATCCTGCTCACGGAGGACACACAGGGAGAGTCGGCATTTGGCACAGGGATTTCAAGGAAGCATCCCACCCACTGGTGGAACCAGGTGAGTCCCAGTGGGCGTGGCCCAGCCAGCCTGACGAGGCCTGAAAGGCCGAAACGCGCGTCGCTGGATGTTTGTCCGCATGTGTCGTCATTGCATTTAACGCCTGTCTCGGATTGCTTGCTTTTCAGGGTCCTTTCAGGGGGTCTCGCTGTGGCGCAGGCGTTCCCGATTCGGATTGCTTAATTGCAGAGTCCTCGGGATGTCCTGCGTTTGGCGGGGGCGTGGCCTAGGCAGACTGTCGAAGGACTGTGCACACTCCTCCCCGCCCACTACCCTTCCCCCGACCCTACCACTAAACCTAACCAGCCCGCGCCTCCAGTCTGCCGTCAATAGGCGGCGCTCTGCCAGTGCGGATCCTCTGGGGGCCTTGTCGGTGAGTACTCTGTTTCATTTGTGCGAGTGTAGTGACGGGGCAACAAGTCATGCCATTGCTTAGACTTGTTTTGACACATTGTTCAACAGGAGGCTAGGTACTTCAAAGCAAACATTTTATTGCTTTGTGCAAACATCCCAATATTCAAGTGGATGTTAGGCTACTATGTGATGCATGTAATATGTCGAAATGACACGTCACATATGTAAGAATTCTTATTTTGGAATTCTTTTGGAAGTCTTCTGACTCCACTGCAGCGTGAGCAACAGCCCCGCCCCCTGCAGCACACTATTTAAAGCCACCTCCTGTTTGAAGGCTCATTCCCTCTCCAGCAGTCGATCAGAACACATCCTGCTCACGGAGGACACACAGGGAGAGTCGGCATTTGGCACAGGGATTTCAAGGAAGCATCCCACCCACTGGTGGAACCAGGTGAGTCCCAGTGGGCGTGGCCCAGCCAGCCTGACGAGGCCTGAAAGGCCGAAACGCGCGTCGCTGGATGTTTGTCCGCATGTGTCGTCATTGCATTTAACGCCTGTCTCGGATTGCTTGCTTTTCAGGGTCCTTTCAGGGGGTCTCGCTGTGGCGCAGGCGTTCCCGATTCGGATTGCTTAATTGCAGAGTCCTCGGGATGTCCTGCGTTTGGCGGGGGCGTGGCCTAGGCAGACTGTCGAAGGACTGTGCACACTCCTCCCCGCCCACTACCCTTCCCCCGACCCTACCACTAAACCTAACCAGCCCGCGCCTCCAGTCTGCCGTCAATAGGCGGCGCTCTGCCAGTGCGGATCCTCTGGGGGCCTTGTCGGTGAGTACTCTGTTTCATTTGTGCGAGTGTAGTGACGGGGCAACAAGTCATGCCATTGCTTAGACTTGTTTTGACACATTGTTCAACAGGAGGCTAGGTACTTCAAAGCAAACATTTTATTGCTTTGTGCAAACATCCCAATATTCAAGTGGATGTTAGGCTACTATGTGATGCATGTAATATGTCGAAATGACACGTCACATATGTAAGAATTCTTATTTTGGAATTCTTTTGGAAGTCTTCTGACTCCACTGCAGCGTGAGCAACAGCCCCGCCCCCTGCAGCACACTATTTAAAGCCACCTCCTGTTTGAAGGCTCATTCCCTCTCCAGCAGTCGATCAGAACACATCCTGCTCACGGAGGACACACAGGGAGAGTCGGCATTTGGCACAGGGATTTCAAGGAAGCATCCCACCCACTGGTGGAACCAGGTGAGTCCCAGTGGGCGTGGCCCAGCCAGCCTGACGAGG